>NW_027107159.1:704189-789039 GCF_000696795.3 Halyomorpha halys | reverse complement strand
GAGGAATAATACCTATAAAAACTAAAAATTAGTAATAAAAGAAAAAAAGGGATATGATGTTAGGATATTCATTTTAAGAGTGTTAGCGATGGAATTATGTTGTATCATTTTAAGTAGTTTTAAAAATTTTATGTTAAAAATGTAGAAAAGGAACAAGAAAACAAAATGAAAATTGTATTATTTTTGTTTTGTATTTTTTTATTTTCCACTATATAGTCTAGAGACATGAAGAGTGGAATGGCCTCGTAAGTAAAAAAACAAACAAAATTTAAGTATAGTATGAGAAAAATAAACAAAATTAATAAAGAAAAGAAAAATATAAAATCTTTTATAAAAAAAAAAATACTTGAGTTTGTGAGTGAGTGTGAATTTTAAACACCAAAAATTATAAAAGAATATTTAATATATAAAAACTAAATTAAAAATCAATAAAAACGTCTTAAGGTGGAAATGACTGAATTTACTGAAATAACTAATGGTTAATCACTAAGGAATCAAATAAAAACAAAACTTCGAAAGAAATACCAAATTGAGGTGGTATGTCACCAAAAAAAAATATATGAATTTAGTAAGTTCTGTACTAGAATTAATCATATTATTTGCAAAATGTTTAAGGCAGAAGCGAAAAGTGTGTTTATATCTTCATGTTGAAGCAACACTACATCCTACGTACCACACCACACCTCTTGTCTGGGTTGCGAAGTATAAATAGATCCCATGTTTCCATACTTCTTTTTGTCAGAAAAGATGGACTCCTCTCCTAGAGAGCCTGGAATTGCCATGAGGGGATGCTGCAATTTAGCCATATCCGGGAGACGAGGGAACGAAATGCCCTCTGAGACGCCTGTTATTATAACTGACCCTCAGAAGAAAAAACCCGAAGACGAAGACTCCTCAAGTTAACGAGTAGACCTAATTCCCTCTTAATGGCTCCAGAGGCCGCGGAGGATATACTTAAGAGCGTCTTCCTTTTGTCCGGGGGGGAGGCTCCGTAATCCGCCTTAGTTAGCACGTACGAATCGAGGAATCCAATCGACTCTGTCTGTTAGAGACCACTTCATCAAGATCCTAATGAAATACGCTACTCTCCTCGAGTTATATTCCTTGAAAAGTGATATTGTTAATTACATAACAGCTTTCCAATAACATTGGTCTATTTGAATTTATGCAGAAATAAGTCAAAAATTAAGATGTTTCATATTCTATCTTTCCAAATTCGTTTTATTATCATTATTGTTATTTTATCTTTCTTTTGAAAATTATTGATTATTTTTCAAAAGATAAACTAACCTAAGGTACAGACAATAGTATTTCTGTTGAGAGGAATACAGATCATGTCATATCACAAATTATTAAGTTTATAAATCAGTCAAATGTACTTTGATTTAATTTATGTCGCTTTCTTATAAATGAATATATTCTCTACCTTCATTTAAATAATAATAAGAACACAATATTATACTCTTATTGGCAACTTGATGCTATAACTAGATTAATTATGTAGCGGTAGGGAAAAAATATGGAGTTCATGCTTAAGCAAAGCAGTGGTACATCTGAAAAAAAAATTAGAATATACGTACTCCAAAGATAGTCCCGTCAACTGGTATTACTTTTTCAACTGAGGTCGTCCTACTGACTGTCCCAGAGCTACTCGAATAGCCCCATCTACTCCCAGTCTATGGCATAATCTACAGAATACGTAAAACGCAAAATGATACCATTGAACTAGCAGGGCCATGAACTCATTTTAGAATTTATAGTTATAGAGAAGATAGTCTAGGTTGTGGTGAAAAGAGATTATATTTAAAAATTATAAATATAATTTTAGTATTTATTTAAAAAAATCTTTTTTATTTGATTCCTTCGTAATTAACCATAAATTATTTTATTGGAAGAAGATAGTTGACCGTATGAAGTAGATTGGAGGAAGATAGTCCGGGTGGCGATCAATAAAGGTATCAAAATAGTAAAATAAAACTATTTAATGTTAACCAACGTTTTGCCCCATTTTTCAGGGCTTAATCAGGACTATATGAAAAACAAGATACAAACATTGTAAGAATTGTCAAAACATTGAAATAAATATACAAATAAATTATTTGTTTATTTATTTTATTTTCGTATTTTCTCTGTGCATTTATTTTTTGTATCTTGTTTTTCATTTAGCCCTGAAGAAGCCCTGCAAAGAAGGGCAAAACGTTGGTCAACAATAAATAGTTGTTTTTTTTACTATTTTGATACCTTTATTGAGCGCCACCCAAAAACACTAAAATATTTCTAATTACTTTTGGCTCAAAAATAAATTTTCCGTTGTTTTATTTTTTTTAATTACAAAATATGTTAATTATCTGTAATTTAGTAAAAGTTTTTTAGTATTTTTTTGTATTTAAAAGACATTTTTATGGATTGCGTATTTATTTAGTGCCTCTGCTAAAGCAAAGCAATGCTAGATGAATTTTTTCGATTTTATAATTTTTTGTGTCCGAAGTAAGTTGTTGTGAGTCCTTTCATCTGGCATTACATGACATCATTTAATTAATATGAAATTAGAAAAAAAAATTATATCTCCGACGAGTCTTTTTTTAATAAAACTGAGGTAATGATAAAACTGAGGTTTAGTGTAGTTCATCAGTTGGACTCTAAAGAGAAATTAATAAATGTGCGAGAATTAAAATGATTCAACGTTGCAGTTTTCTAATCCTTTATCTAATTCGAGAAATTTTCAAATTTGCTCTCTTGTGAAACTAAACAAATCGGATATTCCTGGCTAATTCATTAATTGTTTAATTTATTTTATATTTATTATATGTGGTATAGGATGTATAAAGCACAAAACCAGTAAATAATATTAATAATGTGAAACCTTACAATCCACGAAGGGTCATGTGTTGAGGAATTTGTAAGAAAACACTGTTTTTAGAACAACGGTTATAAAAGGAGTTGAATTTTTCAAGATCAACGGCCAGATTTTTCCCCAATCTAAGGTCCTCACATAATGAGGCTGGGAGGACCTCAAGAATGGCTCCGGAACCCACAGGGTTGAATCATGGTTTTCAGTATAACAGAAAATAATAATCTGCCACAAATATAATTATTTGTACCCGAGTCTTTGTTGCGTAGTGCCTTACCACTGTGCTAGCGCACTCTCTCTCTAAATGAAAAAAATTGATAAAAGAAATGATAAATAAAAAGATAAAATACAAAAAATGAATAAATAAAAAACGGATACATGAAATTTATATTTTTATAATAAAGAGATATATAAAAAAAACAAGATACTTTGTCCGTGCATATCCTTGTGCGTCAGCTTTATACTGAAAACCAATTTAAAATCTGTATTATTTTATATTTTACAATTTGATTAGTTTATCAGTATTTCCAAAACTTGGAAACATGATTACTTATCTGTTTACCTGCAACTACCTGATGTTTCAAGAGGGTTTCTTAAAAGTTACAATAATTAATGAACTATTCAGACGACCCATTTTCAAGAATTCCACCGAACACGAAGAATTATTAACCGTCTTACATTAAGAAACAATTCTTTAGTAATTGACAGAAGGGATAATCCCCTACGGTACAAGACTACTAATGCGGTTGAGCCAAAAGTGCCCGCATCGTCCAAGACAGATGTTTGTCTCGAACACCTGTCAGTTGGTGCCTTGGTGAAGAGTTCACATTTTTCCCAAGGGAGAGACTGCCCCTTGCAAAAACCAGCGGACCTTTGATGTTCTTCAAGTCCAAGCTACCTGTCTATGCCTCGGGTTACCGCTCCACTGACCGCTGATAGATACCTTTTGTTGCTTGTAATGCAGACCTCTGAAACCAATTTACTGTTTTCAGTCATATATTACCTACACAGATATTGTACCATTTTTTATTGGTCTGCTGTTGCATATTTGATAGGAGCTCACTCGATTATTTTATAGATCTTAAATAAAGAAACTATCTAGAGTTCTTTGAATGCCGAATCTGCTTTGAATGAATCAACGCTGACTTCTTGCCAGGATATGTTGTCTGACCGGTTTCGAGTTTCAATTCGCAATCTGAATCATAGTAGAGCTTATATTTTTTAAAATCTTTTCTATCACATTAATTCAGCCAGTTTTTAATCGCACTATTTTTTTTTATATTATCATAATCAGCACCCAAAGATGCAAAAAATATCTACCATATACCCCAAAATAAAGAAGAAACTCATCTCATTTACAAAAACCGTTTTAATGATCAAAACAGTGAATACAATTATTTTAAATAAGTAAAAAGATTTCTCGGTCATTAATATTAATAAACGTTCCTTAAATTATTATTCATATGAACTAAAATTATAATTAATTTATATTTTCAAAATAATCTACACTTATTAAGAATTACTTTTGTTCCGTCCCATCGGACGAAAATTGCTTTATGTTGCACAACTTTATCTTTGCAGGACAGGCAGCTGTTATGTTTCAACCAGTCCTTGCCGGCCTATAATAGGACTTAGTACTCGTTAATCATGTCTTCATGTTGAGAGATAATCGAAATTAACGGCACTCAAAACCAGATTATACGTTAAAATTAATGGATTGTGAACTCTTGTGAAAGAATAGTATTAGATCTAAAATTGCAATTGTCGATTTTCTGTTATCTTACAGTTTCATGTTAAAAACAAACTGCGACAACGTGAAATTATTTTGCTAATTAAAACATTGTTATGGATCAGGCAGAAAACGCACATCAGAATTTTTTAATATATTTGATCTCAATAACTCCTAGCAAACTCTTCCACTTCTTCTTTAGCCCACGAAACGAGAGTCGCTTCTTGATTTCGGTAAAGACTTCCCAGCGGATGGGGCTCCAGTCTTTGGAACGTCGCTATTGTCTTCGACTTCCGCTTCGTCACTTCCTCTCCAGCAGCCTCCAGAATACTAAGTCCGAAGAAAGGATACACCTGCAGGTTCATTCTCCTAGACGTTGGCATGTCCTCTTACTGGTCTTCTAATTGCGCTGAGTGTGTGGAGCTTCCAGGAACGACTATCGCTACTACTAATACCCACTTTTTGATTTAAACTAATCAGGTTTTGTGTTGAGTTTAAATAAAGATGAGCATTCAACAATATTACTCAAAAATATATTATGCTTACTTTGGCAGAAAACATATATTGTAAAATCAGTCTTTACAATCTAAACAAATTAATGTTCTCCTCATGAATGTACGATCATCGTTATGAATTATATTGAGTTATAGGTACAATTAACAATTAAGATTCTATTATTGTATGTAACGTACAACGAAAACTTAAAATTATGCATAAGACGTTTGAGGCTTTCAAAACTTTGCTCTAAAAGTACACTTACGCCACTATGTATGTAATCCACTACTTGGTGATAAGAGGTGAAAGTATTAACTGTAATTAGAGACTGATAATTATGATTCACTGTCTATATCTGGGCTACGAAGACATCAGTTGAGCAGTAAGTCATTGTAAATGTTAACACTTTACGAAAGGGTAGCAAGTTTCCATTAGGTGTAAATGTCATGTACATGACCATTAGAGGATAGGATCCTGCAATAGATAAGTGAATGAGCTATAGCCCGAAATCTGACAGCAAATTCGTACAAGCTCATGCGCAAGTGGACAATGGCGGGGCTCTCTAAATGTGAAGGAGAACTCCTTTCCCCTTGCGAAGGTGTGCCTTGCTAACGGCGGGCTTTCCTCTGCCACAACTCCTGATGGATTGGCCTATGTCTAGCAATTGAGGTTATAATACAGCTTCAACGCCAGGTGTAATCAGTGACAATTTAATGCAGCTTCACCAAAAACAACTATACAACCATGATTGTACTATAATTTTTAATGACCATGTTTGAAGGATAGTATGACCTTAATAATAATTTGCCATTTACCGTCAGTGGGATACTTAAACTAATAGAGGAAAATAAAACATTTATTTTTATTATTATGTGTAGTGTACTCTATATTATTATTTCAATGATTACTATATATATATATATATATATATATATTTTTTTTTTCCCCTATACCAAAGCATCTTGTTTAAAAAATGTACTTAAATTAACCACCTTAAACAAAAAAAAATTAAATTAAAGGTCTAATAATAATTTCAAAAAGATAATATTTATTTATAAACTTTTTAGATTTTTTTTTTAAAATTCGATATACTTGTTTTAACTTAAAATGACCACTTGAGTTATCATTTCTTATTAAACAAAACTTAAAAAGCATTTATAAGTTAATATAATAGTACGAAAACCCAAGAGGAGAAAAAAAATCAGTTATTCATCCTATTTTCTATTACTTTAATGAAAACTATGTATAATTACTAGTCAAAATTGATGAGTCTGCCAGGTATAGTTAAGAGTAATACAAAATGGCAGCAGTAAGTAGAGTATATTCGCTAAAATATGACGTTCAACAGTTCCAGATAAAATTTTTAAAAAGTAACATTTCAAAAACCAGCAGTTAGTGAATTTATTGTGGGAAATATATATCTGAGGAACCGGTCGAAGTACTGATGTCTATGAGCACTCAAATTAAAGTTAGTTAAATGTACTATTAAATAGTTCATAACGTTTATTTTCGTAAAAGTTTTATTTTTTATGCTATTTGTCAAAATAAATTTACAAAATGTCGATTTCTAGTTGTTCGGACAACATTTTTAGTTTATGAGAAAATATATCTAAGGAACCATTAGACATGCAGATGTCCGTAAGTACTCAAAATAAAGCTAGTTTAACATACTATAAAGTAGTTTATGATACTTATCTTCGTAGGGGTATTAGTTTTTATGGTATTTGCATATAAAATGAATTTTGCCCAAACAACTAGAATTTTAGAACAATTTTAGCAAATATAATTAAAACTACTACCCCTACGGAGATAAATGTCATAAACTATTTTATAGTAGGTTAAACTAGCTTTAATTTGAGCTAATAGACATCTGCACGTATTAATGATTTCTGAAATATAGTTTTCTAGATATGGTTAATTAGGTTTTCTAGTGTTTTAGTAGCTCCGTTGGTAAAAATATTTTTTTTTTAACCTCTTGAAACAGATACCATTTTTTATTTCTCTTAACTATACTTGGCACATCAATTTTAATTTGTAATTATACATAGTGTTCATTAAAGTAAATGTTCATTAAATAATTGGAGTGAAACAATTTTTTTTTCTAGCAGGCTCTTGAGGCTATAATTATCAAAGTACAATGGACTGTCAACATCCTCCAGAAAAAAAACAAATTAAAAATTTCTTGTTCTCACTCAGAGGATTTTAAACATATAAATTAACTAATCAAGATTCTTCCACTTTTAGGTCGTATTGGAAGTTACTTTTCAAATATATTATCTTCACATAAGAAAACAATTTTAATACTTTTTTTTCTATTTATTTATTGAAACTCACCGCGGTATTACATAAAAATACATCTAGTAAATAAATAAAGTGTGATTTGAATTCTATTACAATACCATGATACAGACTTGTAGAGACTACCCATTAACACTCAAAGGTCTCGAGGCCATCTTCTTAAGAAGATTTTTAATTATAAAGATAAACTTCAAATGTAACAGCTTTGACTTGTAGATATAAATATTATTAAAAATAGAAGCCCTTTGAGAGTTTCCACTGAGATAGGAAATGTCAGTGTGTTATTTAAAAAACCTTCGCGTACATTTTTTTTACGCTGATATTTTTACACTGATATGGCGAATTCCCTCTAACTGTCAAGGATATGGGAGCAATTAAATGTGAGCAATTATAAAAAAAAAAAAATCTCTCCAAAGATTGGCAAGGCTGTGTCTACTATCTGGATTAAAACTGAATTGTATGAAAATTCGTGGTGTCATTTATTAAAACATATCAGTAAAAATAATATTAAAATTAGGTACTTGAAAATATTTAAAAAATAATTAGGATCATAGATGATTAAATTCATAAATTTAAATGTATTGTTTTTTTTTTTTAATAATGTCAAGTGTGAGTTCTGTTCGAGTAGTTACATAACATTAATAAACTTTTTTCTCGGTAGTTGTAAATTTACAAATTGATGTCTTATAATCCCGTAACTTTTATGCCTTCCTCTTTAATCTAATGGTTTAAAAGCTCAGTTTACAAAAACTATTCCAGGCCCTTATAATAGGTAAAATTAAGTCTCCGGCTAAGAAAATTTCGCAACTATTTATGCTTGTTAATAGAGGAGGCAGCCATTAAAAGAATAAGCAATCACACGTGATTGGTCCATTAGAAGTTTGATCATTAAGTGGACAAGGCTACTACCTATCCGACCGTTCAAGTCACCTGCAACTAGTGCTTTGATGAAGTCACCTCTCCTACCATTGGTTGATCGAATCATTAAGCTTGTCGGGCTAATGGTCCTTCTTTGTCCTCTGTGGAGTCAGCAGCTTGTATGTGACCTTCATGGTCATAAACGAATCTGGTGGAATAGACGTCAGTATTTGTATGGCAACCAAGTCTGAGAAAGGACTAAAATGTATTAGCAACTGATTTAGCAACAGCTTACGATATTCCTGGGAGACTGTGCGATCTGCACTGACCACCAATCACCATCTTTAATTTTATTTTTACCTATAAAATATTCCTAATAACATTTATATTAAACATAAGCAGACGTAATTATGTAATAATAAACAACGTTAAAAATAAACGAACCATCTAAATTAATAAATCATTAAGTAATAATTCACTTATCTACTTTAGTTTGGAAAAATAATAAATAGAAATTATGGATTGCAAAATAAAATCTGGTGCAGTGTGCATTACACAAAACTGTTACGTGCTATTAAAATTCGTATTTTAGGCTTTCTGGAGGTGGTAACTGTTTAACAAAAGAGGTAACAATTTAAAAAAAGAGGCAACAGTTTAACAGAAGAGGTAACAGTTTAACAAAAAAAAAAAGAAAGTTAAAAAAAGATAGCGAAGCCGTTTTTGAAGGCTACCCGAAGAGCTTTGATAATATTGGCTATTTGATATTAAGACCATTTAATTGTAAATTTATTTATAGAGATTAATCAAAGTCGGCAGGATCGTTTTGAAAGAAAATACTAAAAAAAAAATTTGAAATTGATTATATAAATAAGAACTTTCGGTTAGTCGATTTTAGTGAAAAAGTTACTGTAATATCCCCCCTACACTAGGGGTATATAACGCCTTAAATATATAATTTCCGCTCCGTACAAATTTTCTTTTTTTAGGCCGTTCAGATAAACGCACAAATTCCTTTTAGCAAGACTTGGTTACCACGAGATCCTAAAACTAGAACTCGAAATTTTGCATGATCGCAATAATTCTCTTTACTATATATTCCATATATCGGTAAGTGAAAGTAAAAATTTTACTTTATGTACTTTATTGCAAAATACTGCACCTCTGACCCTTTATGGATTGTAGTGGTACATATTTAATTTTTAATTAACTAATATTACTAATTAAAAATCCTTTATTTCGTAAAATTATAATTGTTTGTGAATAGAAGTTCATTTTAATTTTTTTACTTGTTATTAAGATTTTCATTATATATTATTCACAATGAATCAATTTGGTGACTTAATGGAAGAACAGCCTATGTACCAATGTATGGCAAGTTGTATTTTGAGGTATAAAATTAAATGATTTGGAAACTTTAAATGAAATTTGTTTAAATAATAACCTCGGTTTCGTAAATGCGAATCTCTATTAGTTCATTCCCAGAACTAACTTCAATCATAGCTGACGTCTTTCTAGAATTAATTATCTTGATTATTTTCATTAATAACTCCAGAATATTTTTATTAATGGCTTGAATTGAACTTAAGCTCAAGAGTTTTATAGAAAATATATTTAATTTAAAGCTGTAACGTCAGTTTTAAACTTTTCTATGGTCTAATATCGCATTGCTAAAATAATTCTATAGCATACTGACCATTTATACAAATATATATGAACGCTATCTCAGATTTGTGTACTAAAAATAGAATGGAAACTGAAAGATCATGGTTAAACTTCTGGCCTCGTTCCTTTTTTCTTGTTTGGTTTTATAAATTAAAAATGGTATTTTGTATGAGAAACAATTATATGAGTATAATTATGAATATTTTAATTGAAAAATCATTAAATACATAAAAAAGATAATAAATACGACGATATTTTAAACCATAAGATTATTCTTTGCGATAAAAATTATCCTAAGAAATAATTACAGTAAATTTGAACTATGAAGGAATTTTGTATACTTTTTTATTAATCTCAACTTCCAGAAAAAAATAAAAACTTATCTAAGTTGTTCGAGATCCTAAAGCATTAAATCGAAGACCACGTAATCTGTATTAGCCCTGATGGAACTGAAACCAATCTTTAATAGTGGAGGAATTGGGAAAAAGAGAGCGGTAATTTATTAATTGCAAAAGAATCAGTTGGGGAAAAACAAAACAAAACGATTCTCTTTCACAAGAATTGATTGCTGTACCGTTGAATAACGTAGCAGGTCTGTAATATGTATGGTCAGAGGGTTGACTGAAGTTAAAAAATATGTTGGTAATGTTATGTAGCGGTTATAGATGTTATATTTATGTTTTGTTCTTATACTTTCTTATTTCGGCGTTGAAGTCACCACTGGTTGTATAATTTACTTAACTACGGTTTTCAGGAAATGCACTTCTCACGTAAGATGGACTTCTCGTAAAAACGAACTTTAAAAACTGATCTCATTTCCTCACTTAAGTTGGTGAAATTATAAGTAAAAACGTGAAATTGAAAACTAACTATATAAAATGTTCTTATTAAAAGAAAAAAAAATTAATAATTTTTTTTTTTTTAATTATTTATTTATTGTAATTTACAACTGTACAAAATAATACAATAAGTAAATATGTAGTATGTTTCATATACACTTGAAAATCTTGGGAAGGAACCACCCATTGGTGGTACTTCAAACATTAATTTAAACTAGAAGGTCTCGTGGCCATCTTCTTTTCAGACGCCTCGGAGGATTATCAGGGATTGTTAAGGATGAAAGATTAAGAATTAATGGGTTAGGATGGTTAAGGAGTTTGGAATAAAAAGACGCATATCTGGTTTGAGTCAAATCTGCAACGAATGGGATGTTAAGGTCTTTATGAATGAGTTTATTTGTGACGTAATAAGGAGCATCGAGGATTTTACGTAGGATTTTGGATTGTAACGATTGGATGCGGGAAGAATTTGATGGTTTGGTGGAGCCCCAGAGCTCAATTCCATATGTCCAAATTGGTCTGATTATTGTAGTGTATACTAATTTTTTGTAGTGAATGGGAAGTTTAGAGCGTTTGTCAAGTAAGTGTTGTAGCAATCGGAATCTACGAGCAGTTTCTTGTCGTTTCAGTCTTGTGTGTGGATTCCAAGTCTCTTGAAAATAATAATAAATAAATAAAGAATAATGCTTCTTAATAAAAGAGGAAAGTAAAAATAATGATATTGGTACACTTAAATAAAACAAACAATTGTCTTCTAATAGTAAAAAGAAACAAGTTAATTTGAAAAAGGGAAGAGAGAGAAATTACTTAAATGAATATGTTATATTGATGTGTAAATTTTTTACAAATAATATTGTACTTCAATGTGCAAGTAATATTTGTCAATGTATTAATGAATTTAAAAAAAAAAAAAAATCCTTCAGTTTGTCAGGATCTTCTATTTCTATTATGCATTATCATGCCAACCTTAGACACGTTTAGGATTATTGTTAGAAAGTGTTTCGAGACCTATATTATTAGTTAAAATAAAATCTTGTCATTTTTTTTCTTAGAGTAGATTTTATAATTTGTAGTTTGCAAACTTGCACGCTTGCAGTCAAGATGCTGAAATCCTCGCAGCTGTGCAGACGGACGGATGGAACAGATTTCGCAAGGTTATTGTGACGCAAGAATGGCAGAATTAAGTGAGATGTAGCTAATGATAGATCTACGGGGGTGATGGCCCAGCTCACCGCAAACCGCAACCCATCCAAGCCTTTTGGTGTGAGTGCCCCGGGATTGGGCTCTAATAGGCACAAGTCTTGGCTCCGATCTCAGGTCGTGTCTCTATAAAAGGGGATAGATTATAGCTTCAATATAAACAAGATAGCTCACTTAATATTATTTCAAATTGTCAATCATTTGTATTGTATGAAAAAAAGAAAACTTTTACTTTTCGGACAGTTAAGATCGAATTTTTTAGGCTACCTCAGAATTTTCACCATTATGATCAGCTAATTTATCATCTGGGTCTAGACAATTTACTTATTGTCACATAATTATTTACTTAAATACATAGAAAACAACCTACAGGATACGAGAGTTTCAGAATATTTTCTTATATAAATACTATTCCCCCCCAAAAAAAAAAATAATGGTGTTTAATTAGTGACTTTTTTTTAGGACCTATAGTTTCATTTTTTTATGTATTTGTTTTTATTTTTCAACCAGCATTTTATAATAATAATAATACCAAAAATCGCTGTCTCAGTTTAACTGTGGTACATCTAAAAAAAAAAATGGCTATTTGGAGATAAGCATGTAATAAGCTCAATAATAATAAATGTAATCTTAGTAATAATGTATGTAATGAATAGTACATCTATACAGTAAAATACAGAATTATAGTAAAATATTTCATAAAATCTAGGTAAAGATAAATATTTCGAGTTAGTTTTGAACTATATAGATTTTGACCATTATGATCAGCTAATTTATCATCTGGGTCTAGACAATTTACTTATTGTCACATAATTATTTACTTAAATACATAGAAAGCAACCTACAGGATACGAGAGTTTAAGAATATTTTTCTTATTTATAAATACTATTTAAAAAAAAAATTAATGGTGTTAAATTAGTGACTTTTTTTATGATCTATACTTTCATTTTTTTTATGTATTGGTTTTTATTTTTCAACTAGCATTTTATAATAATACAAAAAATCTCTGTTTTAGTTTAACTGTAAAATCTTTAAAAAATAGTTATTTTGAGATATGACTGTGATCTTAGTAATAATGCATGTAATTAATAATACATCTATAAAGTATAAAACAGAATTATAAAAATATTTGTAATAGAATCTAATTAAAAAACAAAAATTGAGATGCTAAAGTTTTGAAATGATTCTAAAGAGATCTTATCCTTATTGCTAGGATTACAAGCGTACCTCAAAATAATCATTTTTTCAGATGTTACACTGTTGAACTGGTATAGCGAAATACTCTAATTTAGTTAAAGATGTATGTATTTTTAAAATACATCAGATTTATTATAATAAAGTTTTTGACATATTAGGAAAAATTTTACAGTAATGTAATGTATATTGATTCAGTTAAATTTTTTACTATATAATATCTGTCGGGTAATATGATATCCAACACCCTTATTTTTTTTCACCGATGTTACTTTAAAAGCAAACAAGATGGCTGCCTGGCTATCTCCTCATCTGACCTCAGTGATCAGCGAACCATGCTCAACTCCTTCTCATGCCACTACTGTCTTACGGAGAGCTTTTGCTCGATCCGTTATCTTAAAATGTATTTATTACTGTAAGGTCACATCTTGTATAAGTTTTAAATAAATTCCTCAGATGTAACATAAACATAGTAACATAGATTAAGGATCCAATCTGTTGTTTGTCAGACAACAACAATTATTTCTGTTTTATTTAACAGGATATGGATATTTTAATTAATTCTTCCAGTTAACCTTTATTAGTTTTTTTTCAAACAAAATACAAATCAAATTTGTTTTCATTAATCCGGTTACAGTATTTATGTATACAGACGATTTTGTTTACATGTGTGAAACCCATTCAGTTCACTTGGAATCCGAAGAATCGCTCAACTGATATGGACGACGAATAAGACTCCGTCCACAAGATTTATAGCATCCATTTATCGAAACTCCCTTAAACAGAAGACGTCCTCAATGAGCTTCCAGTTGTGGGAACGAGCAGGTGAAGGAGCCATTAATATCTTCAGATGTGTTCATTAAGTCTTCTGTGGTCCTCCGAGAACCGGATTGCTCCGTTGTAGCTCCTTAAACTTCGATGGACCTGGCTACACGAATATATTAGAGTGATGTTGTTTGTCTACTCGAAAAAGGAGGTTGTGAACATCGAGGAAACACAAGAGATAAGTGAAAGAAGTGTGCACAATTATAACGGACGCAACCTTGACAACTCTGTGTGGAACCGTTTAAAATAACTTATGGTTGAAAGCACTTCTAAGGCATATTCCAACTCATTTTTCAAATCGGAAAGACGTACATGGATAATACAAGTTTTTCTAGTACTAATTTGTATTTTATATTTCATGTAACAAATAACTATGAATTTATTTTAAATGCTACTTTTTATAATACTGTCAACAATAAAATTGATAAAGTGACTGATAAAATTTTAGTAAACATTTTAAATTTACTAAAATTAGAATAAGTAAAATAGTGGATAAAATAGGTACAAATAGTGGATAAAATAGGAACAAATAGGTAAATAGTGGATAAAATAGGTACAAATAGGTATAAAATAGGTAAATAGTGGATAAAATAGGTAGAAATAGGCAAATAGTGGATAAAATAGGTACAAATAGGCAAATAGTGGATAAAATAGGTACAAATAGCGGATAAAATAGGTACAAATAGGTAAATAGTGGACAAAATAGGTACAAATAGGTATAAAATAGGTAAATAGTGGATAAAATAGGTACAAATAAGTATAAAATAGATAAATAGTGAATAAAATAGGTACAAATAGGTAAATAGTGGATAAAACATTGTAAATTAATACTGATTGGTCAACTTTTCCTATTGTCAAATTAATAGAGATGTTTTCCCTTGTAAATCATTAGTGACTAAGATATATTTTGACAAAGGTAGTCTAGCCTGTAACTTTTTAATGATACTGTTAGCTGTGATATTATAAATAAGATATCATTGAGAAAAGCCGTATGGCCGAAACGTAGGAGTTATAAGAAAATAAACATTTAGAGACTATATGGATATTATTATTATTATTATTGATAAACAAACCAGTCTCAAAAAAAGATATTAATTAGATATAAATATATAGAATGTGCTGTTGCTAAAAAGTGACAGAAAGCTACAGAAAATAAAATAAAATATTAAACCAACTTTCCTTAGTTGAAGAAACAGTTTTTACAATATGGTCCTCAAGAAGAGCCCTTAAAACTCTGGATGCCATCAAATAATATGTTTATAATATACAAATATTGATTATGTAATTTAGTTTTATATATTATAATATAGTAATAGAACCTATATACGATATTTCAGTAATGGGGTGTGGATTTTTACATATTTATTTATTATAAGTAGAAATTTATAATATTCCGTTAAATTTTACTTTATTTATTTTATTTTAGGTGTTTCGACCACTAGGGTCATTTACACTAGATTTGTAAAGTTAGTAGATTATAATTGACAAATTCAGGAAGTTACAATAAAAAAGTGACAAAGTTACTATTACAATTTACAGTTTACAAAGTTACAATTACAATATAGTTAGTAAATTAAATTAAATTATGCATCCACTTATACATGCTGGAATTACAGTTAGACTATATATGATAATTCATATTAATAATTTTTTAAAAGTGAAAAAGTTTATATTTAATCATGTAAAAAAATTAATCTTTAGTATTTATTTTTATAGAGCTTAGTTTAATTACTTAAACATAGTAAATTAACAGTGATTGGATAATCCTATTGTTAAGTTAATAGAGATGTTTTCCCTTGTAAATCGTTAGTGACTACATATTTAGTTTTCCCCTAGTAAATTTCCACACTTACGTTCCCTTCCAATCATCGGTTAAAACCATTAACAAGAATTTTCTCCAGTTTTCTCTTAGCTACGTGGTCAGCCAACTAAGAATTTGTTTTTTGATTTTTTTTATTAATCAGACCATTATATAATATTGAAAGTGAAGGCAGTGATAAATAGAAACTGACTGTGATGTAATAGCAATTACCAGGTGCAGAAACTGTAGGCCTAGCGACTGCGGTGATCAGTAACAGCTTGTAACAGTTATTTAAGTAACAGATCTCCAAATTAACGGTTTAAGGTCACGTAACTCAATACATAGAGGATTCCTTTTAGAGTAATATGATAGAGGACATTTTATTACTTATGAAGGTTTCATTTTAAGATTCCAATTAAAGTACACTAAGGCAAAGTTTATTAATTAATTGTTTTCGGCATAAGTTCTAAGGTTACTTCAATAATATAAAATCAAAATCCGTACAACCCATGAAGGGTCAGTACTTCGTAAGGGCCGTTTGAAGTCGAGAGGTTTGGAGCGTCAATTTTATGTATCACCGTTATTGTAACGGCGCCGGTTCGAATCCGGCCGAGGGGATTGACTTTTATTTTGTGGCGGTTCCTTGAACTTGAACTCTCACCATGGTTAGAATAGTTTGGTTACCTTTAGATAACCTTCATAAATAAAAAAGTTCTTTGCAGGGAAATGCTATTTTGTACGATTTTACAAGGTGATTTGTTCATGATGACACCCCACTGCCAATTTTTTCCACAATTAATGGTACCCACTTTATAGAGGCTGGGTGAATCCCGTAGGACACACCCGCAGGAAGGGGTATTCATGATCTTTAGTTTAACCTGTTAAAGCGTGTTAAATGGAAAAACTCATGTTAAATGGAGAAATATTTCCTTCTTTTACCATGTTAAAACGATTGATAACAAATAAAATGGTTAAGAGTCTGTTACTACGTATGTTAAATAGAGATTGACGTCAAGCAAACCGACCATCTGAGCTCGTCACCATTTTGTTTGTCGTGTTAAAAGTTACTTGCTCGTAGTTTATGATTTGGTCGTGTTGGATGTTTTATAACTCATAAAGCAATGGATGACAATAATGATAATGTAATGACAGTTGTCAATTAGCTCATCTTGATTATCTTCCTCACAAGTTAGAAGCACTCAGTAGCTAAACTTTCAATTTTCAATTTAAGCATGTTGTAATAAATTACTTTAATCACAACTTTGACATGAAGTTTTGGAAGGAAAGGTTATAAAACAAGCTGCTCAGAAAATCCGCCAGGAGCTCTTATGCATTTAACATTTAACATGACTTTAAATAATACTGCTCACAATCCTGTATTTATAACATTTAACATGGTAAAATATTACCCCCTCCGGACCCGCCCTGCTAAGTCGTGTTGCTCGTCAAAATTTCCAATCAGTTTTGATAGTTCAGTTTCATTAATCGTAAAGGTGATTTTGCGTAAATGTATATTCATTTCTGTACATTGAAGTATACTTTTCTTTTCAGTTAATTGGCTTTTGTGCCTGATATATATGGTAATTGGCTAAACATTCACCCATAAACCCGTCAAGGACTAAAATACTTTCTAACTGCCGTTGTATCTCCCTGTCGAAGGCCCCTCTGAAGAGGATTTGACCGCAGATATGTCACCGGTCCTACAGGATAACGCCAAGGAGGATCGGTTTTATTTTATGAGGCATAAAATAAGCTCCGGGACGTCAGTTGTAACCTCTGTGGTGTTGGCCTGGCCTTAGTAAGAATATTTCTTAGTCGTTCAACTGACTGGAATAGAACATATCTTTATAACATTTTGAAATACATCTTGACATTTATTCATTATAGATTATCCGAAATTAATTGAACTGCCACTCCGACAAAATTCCAGGAAAAACTATTAAAATATATATTTGTTTTTAAAATTTTTGTTCATAAAAATTGAAAAAATATATTTAAAACTATATTTTTAAATATTAAATTTATTTATTGATAAGTCTTACAATCTTCCACAACCTTGGGTAATACGTAATAGTGATAAATGGTGCTTGGAATACTGACCTAAGGAAATAGCATTAATCGGCTGTTTTAATTATAATAACCTCTTTTTTTTTCTTTCTTTTTGTTAAGGCAATTCACGTCGAAGGTGATGTTTGCCTAGTTATCTACAGGTGACCAACCTATTCTAACCATTATGGGGGGTCAAGTTTTTCATTTTGTGGGACCACCACTTAATGAAAAAAGTCAATAACACCCCATGGTGTTAGAACCGGCACCGCCCGCAGAGCTCAAAACGATAGACTTGCGCCTAACCCCTGAGCTACGGACAGCCCGAATAATAACCTCTTTGAATAAACGCATAAAATCACAATTTTCGCATTTTGATGTATATTCTCAGTTATCCAATTTCCCAAATTATTGGGAAGGATAACTCCGTCAGGTTGACTTCTAAATATCGAGTGCATATTATTTTGTCATCGATTTTTAATGCAGTCAAACCTACATAGGTAGGTGTACATACATAACCCATGATTACGCGGAACTAAAGTGGCTCTATCCATCCTTCCAATGCCATTATTTTCTAGCTTCCTTTCTACTCCAATTAATTAGCAAAAAATGAATTGCAGGTTTCCTATATCCTAGGAAACCTGCAATTCAAATTCTCAGTCCAATCCCGTACAGCCAGGTCCAGAGGTTTATCTTACATCTACCCTCTACCTCACCGAATTGCTGCGTTTAATAAATCGTTTTTTACCTACGCTGCATATCTCTGGAACTCCATTCTCCCTAACATACTTAATGTACCAACCCTTCCCTCGTTTAAAACCCTTCTGTTTAACTACTTTTTACTTCACCAATCTAATTTATTATTATAATAGTACAGAAATTTTGTAATTTCCCTTTCGTTTCGTTCTTTATTTCGTCAGTTAGTTTTTTAATTAATTTACTTTTTTATATTCTGCATATAGCTTATAATTAATGTGGCCACACTGTTTTTTGGGCAATGAATGTTATTATAAAATTAAAATTATCTTTGTAATTGTTTCAAAGGAACCTAGTCCCAGAATAATTAACTATTTTTTATTTCATTTCAATTTATTGTTGAAATTCAAATAATTGACTTCTTTAAACAAAGCTTAAACTATTTTGAAAGCTTCATATTTCCAAGAAATATTTTATGTACATGCGGAAAACGGATTTATATATGAGACTAGGTATATGAATGAAATTCTGAAATAGCTGTGGTACGCTTGTGTCCTTACCGCACTGCGTTATTGGCGAAGGGAAACCACAATTGGTAATATCCGTGTACAGTGCAATAACTTGGAATGTTTTTGTTATTCTTTACGATTATTTTAATTTTTTATTTATTTACTAATGTGTTTTGAGGTTCAATATGATTCGATAGTATGGAGGTAAATTATCTTATAATAATAATATCTTATATATAATGTATATTTTTATTTATTTTCCGAAATTAATTTTCACCATTTCTAACTTCTTTATTCTTTTTTACATTGAGACGTTGTTTCAAATGTAAAGAACAATAAAGAAGTAAAAAAAAAGGCTGAAAATAAATATAATAAAGTTCATTCAACATTCTTTTTTAAGCAGTGCAACTAATTATTTTATAATTAAATAGTGTAATGAATTCTAATTAAACACTGCTAAATTTTAAGTTTTTTAAAAATTAGTTATAAGTGTAATTACAGGAATAAAATTTAAATTAATATTAATTAAATTCATTAAGCATAATTAAATCGTTGGATATTGACTCACTTATTCATTAATCTTTGAAAAAAGTCTATTCTTTTAATAGACAGAGAAATGAATTCTAATTAAACGGGAAACAATCCTTTTCTCTACTTCCATGGATCAGATATCATCCTGGATCCTTCACAATAGTGAGGCCATCAGATGTTTACTTTTTCCTTATTCGATAGCTTAAGGAACTGAAATCCTTATTTATATTAATAATCATAAAATTAATTCTAATTAACACGTAAAAAAATATTATTGTATCTCTGTTATATTTCTACTGGCAACATAATCCATTCGTCTGTGTTATACAGTCATATTCAGATTTATTTGTTCTCAATGAATTTTACAATATTCTAAAAAAAATGAAATCTTTATGGACAATAAAGTGTTACGAGAGAGGTAGTGTGATGGGTGGATTTTAGTCACAACTATTTGGAATTGAGAAATTCAAAATTTAAGAACCTACATTAGTATTCAAAAATTATTGACACGACTCAAAGAGAATATAATATATTCCTCAAAATTGCTTATAAACGTTTTTAAAGAGATCATTTAAGAAAAAAGATCAATTATAGAGAATACTTCCAAGACTAGCTAAGTTGGTAAATCCGATCAAAATATTAAGCAAAATTAAATTTTACCCCCTTACACTTCATAATTTGTTTGTTATTGGAATATCGTTGATTTTAAAAGTCATCATTACTTCATTTACTCATAATTAAAATAATTCATTTAGTATTAGCCTTTGTTTTCTGTTACAATTTAGACGTGAGTGAACTCCTGTGGGTTCTAGAGCTGTCCGGGGGTCCAACCAGCCTCTTAAAATTGGGTACCCTTAATTAGGTAAAAGTCTAGCGGTCGAGCATGATTCTGACCAAATCACCTCCTTGCACAACCATTGGTCTAGTAACATTACTTCTTTACAAAGTACTGAACCCCTGACCTTCCATGTGTTGTAGCAGTACAGATTTTAATTTAATTTTTAGTATTAGCCTAGAAAATGTTGACTTATCACTATTTTTTTCAATTGAGTTATTATGAGATATCACTAATTTCAAAATCTTCTAAAATTTTTTCTATTGTAAAATTTTATGCGGAACTTTAAGTTCTGTGCATTTAATTTGTTGGTAGTTCTAAAAACCGAAAATATACTAAGAGATTTCAAAATATAAATCAAATCTTTTTGGTTCTTAAAACTACAACAAGCCATTAACACATCTAAATTAAAGCCACTAAAATGTTAAATTAGAAAAGAAACGTAATTAAAAATAGTCTGCTGATTTACGTTTTGTATTAATGATATATATTTAAGAGATCAGATCGCATTAAATAATTCGATTTATTTTCAAAATATCTCTAGTTGCGATGGTCCAATATCTCTGTTGTTAATTTATAACACATTGATAAGTTATATGATCGATGTTAGTTGGTTAATATATTCCCACTAACAGTTTTTGTAAGTTTAAAAATGATTTAATCCTGTTGCGTAATTCGAGTGACTATATAACAATGGAATTTAGTTACCAGATCTGACTCGTGACAGCTTTCATTTCATTACTTTTATCAAACTTATTGTTAGTACTATATGAGTAAATTCCATATAAAGGTTGAAATATTAATTTTTATTAAATAAATAATTATATCCTTAATAACTAAAATATAATTTATATAATATGTCATATCCCCAATGCAATACTAATGTAATTTTTTTGTTTTTTATTTCAAAACTTCATTTATTGATAAATATTACAATCTGCCATTGTTCGGCTTTAGGTATAAAATAAAATAAGAATAAAATAAATAAGTAAATGAAAAAAAAACATACAAATAAATAAAATATCTCGCTTAATATACATAAACAGAAGGATAAAAATAAAACTATGTGCATGAAAAGAAAAAATATAATAATAATAATAAAATAAAAACTAATCACTAAGATACTTTTGTACACAATATTTACACTAATGACCTGAGGATTCCCGAACCCACTCTATCCCCCACAAGTGAGGGGTAGAGCAGGACTCTTTGAGATCCCAGCGCATCCCTTTCACCGGGTCATTAGTAATCAGCCAGAGGAGGCCGAGTCTAATGTTAAATACTTAAAAATTAAACTTTCAGAAATTGAAATTCTAAATATTTTTATTTTAAGTTAAAACTCAGTTTTTCCTGAATTAATCAACATCTTGGGTAGTTAGTAAAAATTAGTTTTTTATATGATAAAAGTTTTTGAAATCTATTTAACCTAAAGTTTAGGTTGGATTTTTAATTACGTTAGTATTTCATAGTGCGTTATAATTTATTTATATAACAACTTTATTGGGTTAGAAATGAGACAGTAAATAAAGTAAGTATGAGACATAAATATAATTAATAACTGAAATAAAGCTCCTAATTTAATTTTTAATTATAGCAAACTAATCTAATCTATTTTTTTTTTTTTTAGAATCATATCTTTTTCATTTAACATTATTAAGAAATCCTTTACAAGCTTTCCAATGGACTCCTTCGGAATTAATAATGCAGAATGACCTGAAGCCGTTTTATAATCCAAAATGGAAAGTGCTCCGCTTTGTGCGGGGGTTGTCCAAGGCGAGCGGCACAGCCCACTCCCCGTAGGAAAGGTCAAGCCCTCAAACTGTATCAGCCTTTCTTGGAGGCTCTGAGTCAACCCTTGTTGCGTGAGATTGCAGAAAGTGCTGCGGTGTTTGTCTTGCAGCTGTCGGGCTGCAGTGACTTATGTGGCTTCCAGCAATTATCTTAGTTGTGCCAAGATCATGGAGTAGGTTCCAGGAGGTCAGACGTTCGTGTCTGGAGACTTAACCTGCCTATTGTGCATGGTATTAAGACGTAGATGTCTTAATTAGCTTTTGATAATTAATTTACTATCAGAATTAATCTTTGCCAATTAGATGTATTTATTAGTTTAGTAAGTATTGACATAATAATAATGTGACCCTTTCGATCCAAGAGGGGTCATGGGTTCTGTATACAAGTAGGTGATTTTTTCAAGATCACCCTTAACCACCGAATTTTCTCCAGTTAAGGGCAACCACTTTAGGAGGCTGGGTGGAGCTCAGGAAGGCTTCTTAACCCACAAGGTTTACTCACTGCTGAAAATTTAATAACATATTTCTTTCCAGTCCAGCAATGTAACGGGAAGTTACCATATGCAGAAATGAGAGTATAAGCCAAAGCATAATATGAGGATTAAAAATATTTAATACTACAATCCCTGAAAAATGCTTCAACTTTCAAACTTTCAGAAACAGATGTTGCTTTCCCTCGGTTTTATTAAGAAGGGATGTTATGTGGTCAGTAGATTGAGTTAATCAATAGTTCCAAGACAATATACTGGAAACTATTTAAGATAACGAAGTCCATATATGTCTCATTATAGACAAATCATAGTAATAAATATCAGTTTTATCCGAGCAATTAAAATGAAGTAATATGTTTCGAAATTGTGTTATATTAGCTTAATAGCGTAGATATATCTCATATAGATATTTTGTTTTAGAGGTATCTGGAAAAAAAAAATTTCAAGTTGAGGTACGAAGTTCCACTGGGTCATTTAAATACGATTCAGTCCCAACGAGATACTCAAACTTCTCAATTCACGATTATCTCACCGTTTGACCAGATTTCGATGCCATTAAAATTAAGGTACGGATGATATCGGATCGATTCTCACCTGGGATTAGTTAATATTTATTTCATGTAGATCTCAAGACTATTTGACTATCTCTCTGCTTACAACAAGCGAACAGGAACCTCACTATTGGAAGAACTAGGAAGTGGCTCTCTCTTTCCCACCCTCCTATCTCCTTCCGTAATAATTTTAAAACCAAAGGAGTTGAGGAATTTGAGAACGTAATTCAAAATGTAACTATCGTGATAAAAAATTTTACTCAGAAGGTTCCTTAAATTAAAAACCAATACCATTTCATCTGATGTTAACAAATTCGGGTTTGATTAAATATGGGATAATGCGAGTATGTTATAAGTTATTATTGAAAAATTATTGTTTTCAAATGTCAACATTTTCAGCAAATATTTAAAAAATTAAAATCCAAAACAACGGGTAATATTATAATATTGCACAATATAGTTGAGGAAATCTAACAAAAGTATTAGGAAACATTATTTTTCCCTTCTCAAAAAAATGTTTTAATGAAGCCAGTCATTCAACCAGTCAATATTAAAATTTGTCTTAAATATTGTTAAATGGTGGACCCTTTGGGTGAGGCAACTGTCGTAATCATATATCATGTTGTTGGTTAACGTATTTTTTAACGATTGTTGTTAAGATTCCCATTTATTTCTATTTGTTAGGCATACAAGAAAGATAATTATGTATAATAAAATTTTGGGTTCATCCACAATACCCAATAGAACCATGTTAATTAGAACCATAAAACTTAGGTAGCAATACATTTTCTCATTAACCTCGAAATCATGATGTAGTCGCCAAGTGTCATTGTTTTCGTTCAAGGATCTTCAAGGGAAATCTCTTGAAAATTATATGTTACAAACCGTTTTGTCTTTTTATTTCTCTTGTACGCAACTGCAAAAATTTCCATTTTATAAGAAATTTTCAGGTATTAATACGATGAATTCTATCATCATAGTTCTTAATTATGGATTTTCTTTGTGATTTCCAGGTATATATGTATTCTTCCTTTAAAAATAAAAAAATAATTTTAGTGAACAGTTTTATTGGAAAAAGTTTATAATTTATACTGATTATAACTCTATAAATATATTCGTGAACACTTTTTCATAATACTTTCATGTACTTTTACTATGGCCAGCGTTAGATAAAAAAAAAGAATTTATTGACTTGTAGCAACAAGAGAAAATGTGGAACGTGTTACAGATCCGGTCTATCAGACTTCACCGATGGGAAAGCCCTTCCAACTGTTGGACGTGGTCCAGGCTTTGAGATATGGCCGAATGTCGACCAGGAACAGTAATTATCGATTAGTTTTAAAATCGATGAATGGTCCGAAATAAAGCGAAGATCGATAACCAGGTGGCGGTGAAAGTGACACAAAGACTGTCCTGGTTACGAAACACCAGGCCTTGGCATCTTAAAGCCGGCACACGTTTGCATTTAGTCAAATGGAAAATTTTATAATTTCTTGAAAAAAAAAGTGTGTGTATAAATGTAAGTTTAATTGTATATATTATTATATTAAAAATAATATGATAAATTCATCACAATCGCTAAAATGTAAAAAAAAAAAATTTATATATATATATTTTTAGACTAATTTGTATCGCGAAGTAAACAACATTATGTCAATGTTTTACCAATTTATTATTTTTACAGATATAATAAATTTAATTTTATGAGTAAAATATTTTTTTAAAAACATATTTCAAGTAAAAACTAGTACAAATACTTGTAACAAAATGCGAAAGTAATTAAGATTAATTTCAAAGCTGTATTATGTATGTCTAAGGCTGTATAGCTTTTTCAGGGAGGCCTAGACTGTAAATATGTCGTAAATATTTTATAATTTTGATATTAGAATGATCTTTTCTCAAATTGTATACTGTTCCCTTCCTTAGCATTTTGTGAAATAATAGAAGTTACAGGATATTTATGGAGTTAATAATAACACAAGAGTTTGTTGAAAATCATCACATATTTATTTTTTACCAAAAATTGTAGATGTTAAAAGAGTGAACATCTATACCTTACTACAGGTATTATTTAAAATTTTACTACAGTTAATATGAAAAACATGGGTGAATAAATAAATAAAAATGTAGTTACTAAATATTTTTTCTAAATAATGAGATAAATAAATAAACATATAAAATAAGAACAAATTATTCGTTTATTGTAATTTAACCGTAAAGACAACTAAACCTGAAAATTTAATTTGAGTGTTAAGGAAAGAGTAACATAAAGACTTACAGACCTACCCCCTCCCCCGCCCATCAGGCCATTTTTATAAAGTCTCCCACCACCCGCTTAAGGAAAGTCGTAGATTGGACGAAACCAGATAAGAATCAATTTTGCCCAATACCTTCAACGTGTGTAACCACCCGATTTTCATACCGAGTAAATAGAATTATACACGAGATAAGATCTATAATTCGTCCGAGAAGCGAATGGACAGGATACGAGAAAGTAAGAGCAGGCGGACAGGAATATATAGGCCAAGGAATGGCGGCGTGTATATGTATATATATACCGGTGTGGATATAGAGCCGACAATGGAGAGGTAATTGAATGGACAGGCAGACACACACTTTCACTGATCCTATTGTTCTCATTGTGGGCGTCTCCCATCAACTTCTTGCTCTTGTTGTGGTCCGTATTATTGTACTCATCTCGTATTGTGGACCGGTTCAAATGGTCTTAGAGGTACGTACGGTCAGAGGTCGCTATAATAAAATTGATGAATGTCTTCTATCTTCTCAACTCTACTTTTATAACGTTCAGAACGGTTTATATTTTATCAAGTGTATAATTATTTGAGAATTTGCTGAATAGGCAGTTTAGCGGTCATTACTCCTCAATTTTAAAATAACTTTCCCATAGTTATAATTGTGTTTAATTATGCATTATTGAATATAATTTGACCTTCTCCAATGAAATATTTTATATCAGGGTTCAATAACAGATAGTTTTTATGATCATATACAATTATACTTGAAATGTAATATCCATTTTTAAATAAATATCTAGGTAAAGGTACAGTAAGTCAAATTTTCCTAGTTCTACAGGAGGCAAATATGGACGAATGTTTTCCTCTGTATTCTATTTCCTAAGATCATGTAAATCCCCACAAAATTAAAAGATTTTGTTATATATACCTCAGGGTAAAGTAAAAATAGATCTGTATCTTGTTATGTTGTGATATTATATATATAGGAGGTATCTTTCATGTGAAAATAGGCTTTTAACCAAAATCAATTTTAGGCGAATGAACTATAACCTCAAACCATACTGCAGAATAATTCAGAGCATAGAAATAGAATTGTGGTACTATTTATGGTTATTACCTGTCTTCTTTTTTTTTATATATATCAAAATTATAAACGAAAATGGTCATCAAATGGTTTTTATTATTTTTTTTCGTACCCTTCATTAAAATAGAATTAATAATTATGTATACTTTTACTGAGTCTTCTGCCTTTGATTGCATTGTGGTATTATAAGGTGTTGATATCGGTCCAGCTAAGGTGGTATAGTCTGGCTATAGCCTAAGGATACGTCATGGAATTAATGGAACGTGAAGGGACCGTCCCGCTGGTCATCAAATGGTTTCATTATTCTCAAAATTATAATAGGAATTAGGTAAAACAATTGTATTGCGAATGTGCCAGTTTGAGGGGCAAAAAAACCCTCCCCCACAACTTCACATATAATCTATTATTTACCAAAGATATTTTGTAGCTGTGATTGACGTCTAAAACAGAATCTTCCATCTCAAGCTTTGACAGTATTATCGTTTTTATTGCAATTTAGTCACATAATTTTCAAGTTTTATCTCTTCATTCAGAAAAACTTTCTAGTTTCTTTTTTTTCTAAATTTATTTAAATAACAGTTAACTTACGAATTCGTACACGCGATCAAAATAATAAAACAAAATTCAAAATGGTGGGTATTAAATATGATATTTCATAAAATTATGAAGAGGGAGTACGATTTCCCCTTCCAGAATAAGCTCCCCGATCAAGCTCCGCCCACAAGGTTCTCCTTTAACATGTTTGCATTCACTCGTCTATATATGATACTAATAATCAATTTAAATCATATAGGATCGCCCTGAAAGCATATACAGCCGAAAGGTCACGTTCCATTAATTTCATGGCGTAGCCATAGTCTATAGCTAGACTATACCACCTTAATTGGACTAACTTCACGCTTTATAACGCCACAAGGCAATCAAAGGAAAATACTCTATATGAACTGAATGAACCTACGTTCTTATTCTTAATGAAGAGTACGGAAAAAAAAATCTAAAAGTATAGATTTTATTTGAAACAAAAAAAAAAAAAAATGCTTATTAAGAGAATTCACAAATGTCAATAGAGAAGAGTCTAAACAAATGATGACGACTGCCAAACTTTACGATGTGTGAGTCAGCCTTTCGCTGATTGCTCCGCTCTTCGCCACCCGCCGAAGCTTGAATCCGCCCCCCCCCCCTCCGAAGCCGTAGAGGACGGGACAACCTTCACGGACCACGGGCAGACTAAGTGCTGGACTGAGCACTTAACCTTAGGCACTTAGCCCCAAGGGTTCGTTACCACTTTGCTTATCCGCTGGCCAATAATCGCTCGGTTTATTACTGTTGTAGAGTCGTTTCTTCTTCGGCTTTCCACTGGAATTATCCAGCAGATTATTGTACTTCATTAGCGTCTCAAGGTCGCATTTACTGCCCTGTATGAATAGTCTCCTGGAACTTCTTCCCAGAATATTTTAACATATTTTTTTAACCAATTAAATTTAAAAAAATTAAATCTGTACTGCTACAATACATGGTATTAAGGAAGTACTACACCAACAGTTGTGCACGGAGGTGATTTGGTTAGAATTATGCTCGATCGCCAGATTTTTACTCAATTAAGTGTACCCGCTTCATGAGGCTGGGTGGACCACGAAGGGCACTCGAACCCATAAAGCTGACTCATGGCTACAGTGAAACAGAAAATAATTATCTGCCCCAGCCGGATTCGAACCCTGGTCCTTGGAGATAGTAGCACATTCCCTTGAGCTACTCACTCCCTTTAACCAATTAATTACTATAATCTGGACCTTTTATTGTTAAACTAGGCTATAGGATATATTTGTTGCTCATAATATATCCTATATCCTTGTTACACATATTTTCAAAAACAAACTTAACCAGTACAATTTATGATTGCTACATTTATGATGAAAATTATTTTACATTAGTTAAGGTTCAAAATTAAACAATTGTTTTAATTAATAAGCAGAAACACATTTTCCTGTGAGTTATATCACTATGTGCTTTAATGAGATATAAATTAGCATGTAGTCAGATTGCAGTCATGAAGTAAGTGGGCTCTATATTTTTTAATATTTTGATATTTTTTAAAAGTTTTTCTTTATCTTAAAAGATTAAGAGGCAAACATGAATGAATATAAGTTGCAACTCAACCAATTGCAAAATTTATAAATACGTATTAATGAATTACAAAAAAAAACTGTATTACATTACGCCCACTTGAAATTAATTCAATGTTGTTATTATTTATAGATATTTGTAGTTTACATTCATTTTATTGGATTATTATCATATTTAAATATAATTATTTTTATTTGACCTTGTTTCTGATATAAACTTATTCATGATGAAAGATATTTAATTTATTTTAATTTACATTTTTATAGTAATATATAGAGTGTATTCTTATCGCTTTAAGGCAGAATTGTTGAATATTTCGGTTAGATTTCTTGTTTGAGAAATCAAATTTCTCATATTCTGAGATATTTCCTGTCAAGTCATGCCGTGTCTAAAGTTTGTATGAAAATCGCCTTTGTTTACTATATTAGTCTCAGTATGTGGTGAGTGTATATCAATTAAAAAAAAAAAAATCATAACTTCTGATAAAGATTTGGCAGACCAAATGTTGCCGGCCTAAAAAATAATTACAGCACGAAAAAGTAGGAAAAGAACAAAAACTGTCAACATTTATTAATAATGTCATTTATTAACATACAAAAAATCTTTGGCAGTTTACGTGTTGTGCAATTGTTTATATAGGTGACAATTAATAATCTATATCTACTTTAAAAAAATAAATTAATGGAAAGAACCACTACAAACCACTACAGCCTTAAATTCAGTACTAATAATATCTGGAATATTTCTAAATTATGTGTTTATTCCTAAGCCTAAAGAGCGAACCTAGGCTCAAAACTAGGGGGAAGACAAGCTAGATCAATCAGGTGTTGACATTTCACAACGGAAAAGGTGAATGAAAACAAAATTTTAAGAAAATTATTTTATATTTATTAGTTATTATAAGTAGTATTTGCTTTAAAAAAAGTTAATTAATATTTATTTAAAAATTAATTTTTATTAAATTAATATTTTTTTCATTTCTAGAGGAGGGAAAACCCCCGCTGGGTACGCTCATGCCAAGCCTAAATTGCCTATGAGTAAATTTAGTACGGATTAGAGATGATATTGTTGCCACTTTATATAAAAGGATTCTATTTGTAAATCGCAAAATCGTTTTAAAAATTAAATACGTTGTATTCAATGGGTAGATTCTCTACATGTTTTTATCTTGTCGTGTTATAACTAACAGCAAATTTACTGGTTGTATATATTTTTATACAGTTGTAAATTTCAATACATAAATTATTTTTAAAAAAAATCGGTTGTAAAGAAATTTACAATGGCAAAATTACAATAATCTTGTGCCACAACCAGTATATGGGGCCGGGGAAGTACCTGGTCTTCTGTCCTGGATTTATTCGTCTACGTATCAGTAACAACATTTAATTTTCAATATTTTAAGGTATCTGATTGGCTAACTAATAATAAATTTTCATTGTTTTCTTCTTTTTTACTTTTCATTATTTCTTTTTCAAACTTTTTCTAGGGCTGGCCCTGCTCCTGCCTCCAGGAGATACCAGTTAAAAACATTATTCGATTCTTATCAAAGTTTAATACCAATTACTATTGTTTTAAGGCATCTGGCTTACTACTGATTAGGTTTCGATTTTTAAATGCCCCCTACTATATGTACCAAAGCAGATTTTGATTAAAGGTTATTAAAAATCTTAAGTGGGCTGGAAACGAAAGTCCAATTCTTCGAATCCCTTCTTGACCGAAGCGAATACAATGACAGATTCAATTCCGCAATAGGGTGAACGAATCACGCAAAGCGAACAGAACCAACAAATCAGTTCTGATCAATAAAGCGAATGGAACACTAAACTTATTGAGCATGACAACAGCTGAATATATTCCAGTCAGGGCACGAACTTCTTATGCAATATCCTAGGAACTTTTTAAACTCTTTCGAAAGTTAGGCTTTTCAAATATGACTTTCATTCTGTCCCTTATAGATTAAAGTTCAATGCTTAAGTGCCTCGCTCTTCTCTTGTGGACTGTGGGTGGCATTTCTGATTCTCTAGGTTGTGAAATGTCTCAAATTCGCCTACGGTATAATGTCAACACTGATGTGCCGTTTGTTGAAATTTCGAAACTCAATGGATTACCAATTCTATTTTCATTTTTTTTTATAACATGTTTCGCCTATAAACAAAATTAATGAATCTTTAGTATCATTATATGTTGTAACCACACCGCACTCACTTCTTTCTGAGCGGTATTATCTCCACAAGCCTGTATGATGCCATTGTAACACTAAAAGAACATTTACTAGATGCATTTTCATGTAATACAGTTGTATATATCAATAAATAAATAGAGAAAAAATTAAACGAATCTTTTTCTAATGTTAAGGACATAAGAATGAATTAAAAATAAGTTAATTTTATCTAATTTTAAATTATCTAAGAAAAAATAAATTATGAAATATAGCAGTAAGGATATTGCTGTTGTTTGTAATTCGTAATAAGAGAACAATCAATAATTAATCATTGAGATAAACCAATCTGTCTGAAGCATTGTTCCTAGGAACTTTCTCCCCACTCTATTTTCATTCCTCACTTGACACAGAAGAGACCGCTAGATGTGTGCACAGTTAGGCACGCTAAGTAACCAGTACAAGGACTTGTGCAGGGTTGAGGAGAGTCAATAGGACGTGGTATTGTATCCTTGATATGAGACTATATTCTTCAACAGCAAAACTATCTAAGTTTCTTTTTTATAAATAAATTTGAACAATGAGAACGACAGAGCGACTCAGTTGTTCTCAGTGGTCCAAGCTAACCCTGGCGAAGCCTGCATTGTGGGGCGAAACGTTGGTCAAAAATATATAGTTTTCTTTTACTATTTTGATACCTTTATTGACAGCCACCCGGACTATCTTCTTACAATATATGGTTTTAGTATCTGCTAGTTCAGTTTAGATTTTTTTTTAGCATGAATAATTTTTTTATTTTATTGAAGAGAATTAATTAAATATTCCACAAATTAAGGGCATTATGGACCAGTGTTCAAATATTCATTCATACTATATATAGAGAAATTGATGAGTAAAAAAAGGAGACAAAGAAAAAAAATGTAAATGATAACAATAGTATTCACTGAATTAAAAGAAAAAAATTAAATAATAGTAATAAAAGAATACATAAATAAAAATAAATACTTTCATGATTTGTATAAATGAAATATGAGTCTGTATAAAATAAAACTAATTAATTAAATCGATCATATAAAATTAATGTATCTACAAGATAAAAAAAATTAAATTTTGGTAAATATAAAATAAATACAAATTCGCACCTATATTCAATATTTACATTCTGCAGGGAAACTCCAAGCCAAGCCTTTCCAAGTGGCTTGTGAGGAAGACAAAACAGGACGCTAAGAGATCACGGCGCTACTCTCTCTTTCGCCTCAATGGTTTTATATATTTAATGACAAATAATCAACTAAACTATCTCAGAGTATAAAGATAAACCTTAAATTTTTAATAATTATTGTGTTATGTTTCATTAAATAAATATATTAACTTCCAGCCTTGAAATGTCATCCGAGGTGAAATCATCTTTGCCATTTTAACTCGTGAGGTATTATGATGCAAGGTGTAAGTGATTGATAGAATTGGAGTGCATAGTCAGCTGTTTTCAAAGCACGTTTGCATAAATACTCATCATGAAAACAAAGCCATGACACTCCCCGCCGTTGCAGCAGATCTTCATTCGAAATATATGCAACCTAGTGCAGTCTGCGCCAAATGTATGCAAACTGGATGTAAATTTTATGCCCTAGACTGTTATTTGGAACAGGCTCCACCATACACTCCTGGCACATTTCGCCCGAGTTATCGATCTCGCCTGAACATCATGGATCCATCCTGCATCTCCTGGCAAACCATTTCCAGAAACGCCATTAACCAAGATCGTTGCGGTTTTCAACCTTCCCGGTTCTCAGAGCTTTCTCACCTTTTTGCCTCCGGAGCATTCGGCGATGATTGCCTCGAGGGACCGTAGGCACCTACCCGCACGTACGGTATTAGCAGATATTTTACAGGCAATACCCAGTCAGGTATGCTGCGAAACAAGATCTCTACTCCCCTCCCCCCTCGCGGGACGTTAGGTAGATATGCCATGTAGAAATATATTCGTTCCTTTCACTGGAGTTTCCTATCCTATGCTGTATTTTATGTTGCCTTTTAATTCATTTGAATTTTTCGTTGTTAATTAAAAGTTAATCAAATTAGTGACGTATCCGTTATCGTACCTCTGATGACTGCACTTGCACCTATCGAACATGAAGGAATGGGTTACTACTGAAAATTATAAAATAATATATAGCTTCTTATTGGGACTGAATGCACACTTGAGATGAAAATTGAGAAGCTTACAAAATAAATATAGTAACATTGGTATCTTAGGGAGACTATATTTAAAACATTTAAGTCTGACCATGAGATGATTGAATTCAGTGAATTTTATAACATTTATTTTTAATTCATTTCTCCTTTGATTAGTATTTGTTTTGTTTTTTTAGATTCTTTTAAACTAATTAATTTTCATTTCATTAAGTTTAATGTATCGAATGTATCAGATCTTTCTTTTGTTACTTCATTTATACATGTTTATTGTTTTATAATTAATATTTTCTATAAATCCAGTAAAGTATGTTTTAATTATTTATTGGTTCTATCCAAAATAATTTAATTAGATAAATGACAACACCTCAGGTGGAGTTAGGATGATAAGAATCAATTTTCCACCAAATTAAATTTTTTTTTTTTTAGGTTTTATTATTTATTATAAAAAGACAGGAGTTATTTTTAAGAGGCAGCTATTATTTTATCTCCGCTGACGAAATAATATTTCACTGCTGAAGAAAAAACACCTGAAAGTTAAGCAATCCCTCAGTGCATATCTGCATAGAAACTCATTATGCAGAGATTGCAACGCGTTTTCTGGAATAGGAGACAATGCAGCGAGAGACAGCGAGATGAATTATTGCCTCCATTCTCTTCACAGACATCCCCTTAGCATAGCTCCTTTGAATGTAAATTCAAAAACAAAGAAAAAGGAGGAGAAAATTGGAAAGGAGATGAAGACGATCCGAACACAATGGTTCCGAAGATCGGCCCAGGAGCGATAGTCTAAACCGCGCCTGCTATTCCCCGTCACGAAGTATATTTTCTGCTCAAGAGGAGTTCGATAATGACTCCCAGCTGACGTAACGCCAAAGAGGTAGAAGTGGTGTGGGACAGGAGAGTAGGCCAGTGTTCCTCTGTGTGCCTTAGTGTCGAGCTCTGTCGTCCGCTCTTCTCTATGTAGGCTTTCGTGTGATATAGGTAAGCGGTTTTGAATATTTGAATGTTCGTACATGTTTTTAGACAAGTATACATGTAGTTGTTGACACCTAATATACGATGTGTGTTCCTATCCTGTATACAAGAATATAATATATATAAAAATAAAAACTAAAAAAAAATTATAGTATGACTTTTGTCTGAGTTTTAGAATCAAAACAAGTTTTAAAAAAAAAAAAATTATAACAAAAATAATATAAATAAATAAAATTGGGTTGTTTAAATAATTATAACTATACATAACTTATTTTATATTCAATAACATAAAATATTCATTAAATAAAATACCAATAAAAAATTTTTAAGTAAGTAATTTATAAAATTACTATAATAAAAACAGAATTGAAAATTTAGTTTATTATAAACAAAAATTGATTTATTTAATATAAATTAAGGTTCAAATAGAAATACGATGAAGTTTCATATCTTTCAGATTTTGAATATTGATTAACTTTAATTTCTATTAAGGGTTATTCCTTGTTAATTTTATGATAAAATATTATCATAAATTTTTTTTATACCCTGGAACCATAAAAATATCCTGATAACAAGTTTTAGTGACAGTGAACGGAAGGAAACGTCGAAATGTCTTCAACGTTCTTACTCTGGAGCGCAGGAATCACATTGTTATCCCGCTGTGTTACGTGTTAATAAAATATTTTTAAGTGAAGCTTAATTTTATTCTTATTTATGTAAGTTTAGTTTGTTTTTATTTCATCCCAATAACTAACAGATATCGCTGAAACTTTATTTATGAAAAAAAAATTAAAATCTTTCTTTTCCCAATGGAGCATACTAATGTTTTACTTATTTCCCAGGACTTTGCGCGACTTTGCCTCAAGTGGCTTATTGTATAACTTTACATTAAGATCATTCGCATGGAGCATTAGGATCCTTTATCAATATAAAAAAACAAAAAAAATCTTCAGTAGTGTTGCCAGTGGCATATCTAGGTAGTGGAAGCAAAGGACGGACAAATAAAGTTTTTTTAAAGACTTATTAAAAACAAATGCATACTTTTTTTAACATAAGTGAAAATTATTGTTTTTAAGTGAAAGGTTAATGTGCTTTAATTATTTTTTATTTTATTTTTGGGGTCGATAGTAGCCCCGAATGGTCGAGGCACGCCACTGAGTGTTTCTTTCGATATTGAAATATCGCTATTCAAAACACATATCGGTCAATTAAGTAATAGATTTTAAGCACCTCAGTAATACTAATTAGGTAGTAAGCAGTAGAAGATGGTGCAAGCGAATAGCCTGTAGGTATGTGGCAGAAGCGCCCATAGCCGGCGCTCCTTTTATGGCAGTCCAAGGATCCACTCGAGACTCTCTCCTTTCTATAATAAGTTCACGGCTAAGTCTGGACTTAGCCTACGGCTGCTGGCAGTCTGATGGCTTTGGCTTTTTCTGTACTCAGTATGATTAATACGATTAATGATATGATAGTAAAACCATTTTTCAAAACGATAAATAAGAAACCAAAAATCCTATATCACTAAAACCCTTGAATGGCTATGAGTTCAGTTATCTCTTGAACAATAGTGATACTAGGAGGTGATTTATATAGATTCTGGGTGTATCCTAGGTGGGTTTCTACACAGGGTTGACTAATGGCCGATTTAGCATAATAAATAATCACTGTTATTGATGGGTTCCAATTTAGTGACTAAACATTGGAAAAATAAACTTATGAATACTGAGATATTTTTTTATGACCAAAATATCTTCCTGTTGAAACTTACTACAGATACTTGCTTCAAGAATCGTAAATAATTGATATTAGTTCTGGAGTTGTATAATATGTGTGCTGCTTGGCCTTTTCAAAGAAAACTAGACCAAAAAAAATCAACTTCAAACTCCTTTGTTCTTTTGTAAAATATCCAAAATTCAGTTTCAAGATATTTATGCAGTTAATGGTAGTGCAAGAGTATGTTAAAAATTTAATATAGATATTTATGATTAATTTGTTAAAGTTTTTTTAAAGAACATCAGAACTGGACAGCAGTAAAATAAGATAAATTTCTAACTCAATAAATCTTTAGGGTTTTATTAATTAAACGAATAAAATGAACAAATATACAACATTATATATAATTATATATATTAAGTTATATAATTATTTTAAAGCTTCAGTGTAAAGGAAAACCAATTAAATACATTTTTTTAGAATCATGATGTATAAAGAAAAAAAAAAAAACTGTACAGCCAATGGAGGGTCAAGGGTGCAGTACTTTGTAATAAGTACTGTTACTTGACAAAGGGCTGCGTGAGAACGTGATTGGTCAGAATCGCGCTTGACTGACTGGACCCCGGAGGGCTCCCGAATCCACAGGGCTGACTCCGGAGGGCTCTCGAACTCACAGGACTGACTCAATGACTACAGGTAACAAATAATAATTATCTGTCTCAACCGGATTCGAATCCGGGCCTTGAAGTTAGTAATGGACTACTAACGTACTTAGTACGTATGGTGCGTAGTACGTAGTTAGTACTACTTAGTAGTCCACTGCCTTACCAACGAGGTACCCACTCCCACCTATTATTTTTATATAATTTAAAAATTTCGTATAGTTTCCGTAATAGCAGTGTGTCCATTGACAACCTGCCTCACTAAATGCCATGTCCTTCTGGAAAGATCTGTCAGGCAAGGTTCCCAGTTCGACCTTTCTCCGATAGCTGACTCACTGAGTACCGTTCTGTAAGCTGTGGAGATCGTGAGGATGGTCATCGGTGAACGTAAAAGAAAGTGAACTTGAGGGCCTCTAAGGGAAATCATATTATTGGTCGTAATTTAAGAAAGCTGTCACTTCAATATAAAAAAAGCCGACCACAATAATTAGTGGTAGCATATTTCGTATACCGTAAAATTAGTTTACTTTTCTCTCAAAACTCAGCTTCTTTAGAGTATAAATTAATGAAAAACTACTAGTTTTGACTCTTTTTGATATCTATGTATTTAACTAAATTAAATTGTTTTTCAAAATGTGGAACAAAATTATGGGCATGTAGAGAGACTTTTCACTACTTTACTACTACAATTAAAACCAGCTAGGAATCAATATCGGATGTAGTGTATAGTTTCCATTATAAAAAAAAAAAAAAAAAAAAAAAAAATCCATACATATATAAGGCTAAAATAAAAAATAAAATGGTGAAGATTCTAAGAAAAAGATTAATGTTTTCTTTTCCAATCATAGTATGCATTTTTTAAAATTAAAAGTATAAATTATTGGAGTTCTATCAGTGGGTAGATTATTCACATGCTTGTATCATGTCACTATGTCCCCTACAGCAAATTTACTTGTTGTATATATGTATATACAGTTGTAAATAACAATAAATAAATTATTAAAAAAAAAAAGTATAAATAAAAAATATCGAAACAGATATATGATTTTAAACATGAATAAATTCGAATTCCGTCCATATATTTTTAATTTTAAACGGTTTGAAATTAATATTTTGTTAAAAGGATGTTGAAAATAAAAAAAACAATCAGAATATAAATAAACAATAAGGGAGAAGTTAATAATTGACAATGTTTCGTCTTATTCTCTGATAGAATTTCGAAAACCTTATAGTTACACTTGGAGAAGAAGAAATCTAGCAATAAACGTTTGACGCATGTTTTTAACAGAAGGAGAAAGGAGAATATCTGAACCCTTTTGATTATTTTTCAACAGTACTTTGACTTACGACTAATCGGAAGGTTCTTTATCGGAAGGAACCTTTTCCTCTTTCCCTCTCAGCCCATTCGCTCCTTTTACTACAATTGGTGTGCCACACTGAGCAATACGAAACGTTTAATCCAGTGGTGAAACGTTATCCACATCAGCTTAATCCAGATTTAAAGATTTAAAAAAAAACATGGACGTTATAAATCATAGGATTTAAATCCAGACATGATCGGGTCATTTTCATGGCACCACTACAAAAAGTAGCTTTTTACCAATTAGCATAATTGCCGGACCTTGGTTCCATAGGAAGAAATACTCCATATTTTTACATTCCTGCCCTCACTTTATTATTTATGAATTATCTGACTGACATTTAGTGGGTGTCTAGAACCAGAAGCTACACCCAATCTCTGCCCAAGACGATTGGTGTAGAGCTAGCGTTGGTGGAACCAACGAAACGTCCCACTCTGTTATATAAATGCCTAAATGTCAAGGACCAAACCAGAATATATAAACTGTAGACCTGGCTACTGCAATACTCCTTGCCCCACTCCTCTAACAAACGGAAAATGTCTCCGGTATAAACAAAAAATAAAAGAGACATCTTGATCTGGTGAGTTATAACACAAGTCTTTATAGGGAGCAGTTAAGAGCTTTGTATAACAAACACGTTTAATACTTACCCTAAGCTCAAGTAAAAATGTATAATATAATTTTATTTTTCGAATTTATGATTCCTCAAACCAGCTAAAATCATTATTAATCAATATTTGCATCGTAGTCAATATTTTGCAAAACACAAGCAACGGTTATTTGTCTAATATTAACCATTAAGCAGGTTTATTTAATATTTAAAAATGTTAAAATATTTTACAAAAACTTAGTAGATAATTAAGTAAAAGATTTTTATATCTGACACTAAATATGTTTCTACTTAGCAAACGTTGTCTTTGTGCTTCTGTGATTTGTATTGCGGACACTGTAGCATTCCTGCTCCGTATCCATTTCTAAGTTACATATGTAGAAAATGGGGATGGAGTTAGCTCAGTGGTAAGACACTTTTCTGTTAATTTTAAGGACCCGGAATCGAATCGGTTGTGGTAGATAACTATTTTCTGTTTACCATCCAGCCTCATGAAGTAGGTACCCTTAATTTGGTAAAAACCGAGCGTAATTCTGACCAAATCACCTCCTTCCACAACCGTTGGTCTAGTACCAGTTCTTCCTTACTACATAATGCACCCCTGAACCTTCCTGGATTGTAGTGGTAGAGATTTAATTTAATTTTAATACAGAAAAATTATCGTTAATTTTTTTATAATTTTAAATAAGGTTAAATAAATAAATATTATTTTGAGAGAAAGGAAGGAAAGAAAGGATATGGAGAGAGTGATTAAAAACATCCCCAGGACGAGCCTCGCACTAGTATATTTTAAAACGTTAATATAACAAAACCCATAATATATAATTTACCAGTTATATGAATGTATACAAATAAATGGAATAAAAATTTGTAGATGCTTATAAAAAAATGATTTAGTTTAATATCTATTTCTAATCTCATCTATGATCAATGATCCTGATTAAATTGACATTTTATTTTGACTTTCTTTAATATTGTCCTAGTTTTCGTTCATGTTTTCCAAAGGTAGAGAGAAAAACTCTTTATTAAAAATGTTGTGCTGTTTAACTGCATCGGGTTACCTCATACATAGCATACGTAACACCAGTAAAGAACAATGTGTTTTAAAACCTATTAATATTATTAGTCAGAGCAAAAAGACAATATAAGTAGTCACTTCACAATTTTTTTTGTGCTGGTAAAATAATGCTTGGTTTTTCTCTTCCATATTTTAATTTCTTTTCTAGCGTTTTATCGTTCTCTTTTCTTTTTCCATTATTTTAATTTTAAAATATTCTATCCTATCCGAATATGAAATTTTTTTTTATCAACCATAAAACAGAATTATTGTCAAAAGTGTAATATATATGCAAAAAAGTTGAATATAGTAAAAAATATATGTTCATAAAACTCAACTGGTCGCCCACAATAATATTCTATTAAAAGTCAAAATATACTTGGACTATTTTTTCTAAGCCGGACCTCAGTAGACGACCTTACAGGAATCAGTTATCTCGTCCATCTTCACTTAATGAAAGAGGGATTCTTTTTTTCTGTACAGCGTCCTCCGTAAAGGTCACGGAAAGTAAGAACTCACAAGTACTAACTACTAACATTACCAAGAGACTAGTTTCGACACCGATGAGTCCGAGACTTAGTACTTTCACTCACGAGTCGAAAGAGTGTTAATGAAAGACCATTCTGATTGTTCGCCTGTAAATTGCAAAATGATAGCGGCAATTAAAGCTTCCCTCCTATCCCTGCTATTAAGAGTTTCCAGGAATGGGGAGACTCGCATTGATTCGATATTTTTTCCCACAATAAAAAGTAAATTAGCAATCGGCTATAGTTTTTTTTTTTAATGTGTTTCTATATAGCAGGGAATAACGATCCACAGATTAATAGACTAGCTATAATTGACTTTGATACTGATGTCTGGAGTTATTAAAAGGAAGACGATAGTATATTCACTACATCAAAGAACCTGACGGTCAATGGTGTTTTAAGTATAACTGACCAAGGTGGGAAAGGAATATATTTGTACACTGTATTGTCATTCTTCTGCTCTTGTTAGTGAAGCATTAGAAAGCTTTACAGTACTGAACGTTAGGTATAATTTCGTGGTTTTAAAAATTCCTGATTAATCAAGACTCTATTGTAAATAAATTGTAGAGTAGTTATTCTTCGTCTAGATGACGGTCTAAGTAGTTAAGTCAATGGTCTTTCGGGACCGTTGGACGCTAATAGAGCCGTGCGCGTCCCTAACCGAGGATTAGCCACGTCATGTTAATGGGCATGGGTTCGGCAAATCGGCGTTTCCATCAGATAGGCTTTGTCACCGCCGGCGACGACCGGAGGAGCCTCCACAATAGAGAGGATGCCACAAGAAGAAGAGGATGCCAGGTCGCTGCAGAAGAACCAAGCAGGAGGCCTTTTGTCACTCGCTAATCGTTCCGCACATTTAGAAGGCCTTTTTTTAAGGAGGACGTGACGCCAGGAGACAGTTATACACGCCCACTTATCGGCTGCAGTCACGCACGTGGTACAGTGGTTCCTTTATCCTAGGGACGTGGGGGATCGGATCTTGAGGAGTATCCAAACAAGAGGGTGGTTGGTGCGTCTCTTTGGAATGGAATGAGCTTCCAGGTGGCGTTCATATGACCACTTGTCGAGAACTTTTAAGTACGGACGAGTCAGCCTAGTAGAGCAATCTTTGTCCCGTAAGCTCCAGCACTGGGTAGTGGGTCCTTGAAGGCTTCTTGAAAGAAATCAAGAATGAAATTCAAAAAATACTAACCATTAAATATTAAATTTCAGATACTTTTTTAAATATTGCTCGAGTAAACTATCTGTAAGTCTCCTTCTTGTTTTAAGCTAATATTTTAAAAGTGATATAGGACTCTCGCTCCCTGGTGGTCTTATTAGTATATAGGAAGGGCACCAGTTACGTTTGTGTATACTTAGGTATATATTAATATTTTTATTCTTTATTGGGGCGGGATGGATGGAATTTTTTTTTGTTATCTCTCTATTAAAAATCTTCTAAGATTATAAATGCATTACCAAAATGCAGAAATAGAGAGACGACCGTCAACCCGTTTTCGTCACGACTTCATACTAATAGTTATGCATAATATTAATTGCATTATTCAAATAAAAATTTACTAATATTATTATCTAGTTTCTAGTCAACCTATATGTATACTTCCTTAAATTAATATTATTTTTTCTATATATCATATAAACATAACTTTTTTAATGTTGTTGAATGTTAAATGAACACAAGTCTTGATTTTTTTTTTTATATTAATGTTCTGTCAATTATTGCAATGTTTGTGTCTTGTTTTTCATTTAGCCGTGCAAAGCGGGACGAAACATTAGTTAGTAATAAATAGTTTTCTTCTGTTATTTCAATACCTTTATTGACTACACTACCCGAACTATCTTCCTACAATATTAGTTTCAATTTTATTGTGATTAAACGGCAAACTCTGAGTAACTAACGTCTTTTGGAACCAGACTTTCCTTGCTCCTGAATTCCCCATCCATATAAGACATGTGATTATGTACAGCACTCCTTTAACTCCGCGGACGACCTTGCCCCGTTGGTTCACGGATCTGGGCGGGGCTCCTGTGGGCGAACCAAGGAGCTAAAGTTCAGTCTTCTTCTTGGCGGTTGACTCACTCTACTTCTTTTATTCTTTTACTTCTCGTGAAGTAGATCACCTTCATTTAGCGGCTCCGTGGGCGCTCTAACTGATTCAGTGGAATCGCGAACAGTTCTTGCATCGACATCGAGCTCTGATAGGATTCCGTGAAGGATTATTTATATGTTCTAAATTCGTGAAGTGTGTTAGTAAATATTTATTTGTATTACTGTGCGTTATGATATGCTACATGAATGGTGAAAGAACACAATTGGATACCTAATAGTATGTATATCTAATATATTTGTTAAAAGTAACTTCTTGATATTTCTGGAAGATATATTTATACATATATATTTTTTTTTTTTTTTCGGTGGGTCTTGAGGATCTGTCTATAATACAACTTTTGTTTTGGCGACGTTTCCCAACAGTATTGTTTGCATATTCATGCCCTACAATGAGAAAACAGTTTTTTTAGAACAAAAATTCTCTTTATATAATTGCCACCAAAGAGTGAAGAGAATGTCTTCACCAAAAAATATATACCTGCAACCGTCGAGCCAAAATTTATCAATAATATATGTTCAACAAAATATTGAAAATCATAACGGTTTATGAACAACATTCTCTTCTGATGCTAACTCCATGCACATATTACACCTAATGTTTGCGCAGACTGTTCATTTTACGTTTTACAAATAATTATAAGGTTGGCAAACGCTAGCCTTTTCGCTTTAAGGTCACCAGTGGGGCTCAAATGAATAGAGGCGATTTCTTAATTGCAGGCTTCTTGCAGGGAGAAGTGGATAGAAAAAGGTTAGAAGAAGTTCCAAAGGTCGTTACAGTGCATTAGCCGATCTGCAAGTGTCTGTTCGACCTTCTGCAAGTCATGCCAGTCACCGAGTCTATTTCAACTGGGTCACCTTAAACTCAGAAGAAACTATTCATTTTTCTTTTTGTTTTTATTTTTATTTTTAATTTGCGTTTTCTATTGTAGCAAATACGTACGGGAAAAAAGCGCAGTGCTGTTTACACTAATATGTCCTTAGTGTTTTTGTTTTATAATTATACTGAAGATAATTAATACAATTTTCCACAAATTATGAACATGAAGTATTGCTGTTCAAATCTTCATTCATATAGTATGTACAAACATAGATTAATAGAGGAAAAGATATAGAAAAAGTAAAAAAAGTAAATAGTACTGAGTCAAGAAAAAACATGTTAATGTAAAGTAATAATAAATAAGTATATAAATAAAAAAAATACCATCTTGATTTGTTTAAATAAAAATATGAATCAATACCAAAAATATAATCGAATAAAGCTGATCAAATGAAAAAAAAATTATGTAAAATACTCAGAAAAAATAAAAATAAAATAAATACAAATTGGCAGCTTGATACAATATGTATCCTTTGTGTTTAGTTTTACAATGTTCAACCTTTGTAAGCAAAGCTTGTTTCCTATCCTATAGCTTTAACTTTTTTTTTCTTACAGCTAATATTAAGGACAAATAAAAAATAAATTATTACTTTAATAAATAAATTATATATAATGTTTTCAATTTGTATTGAATTCATTGTTTAAATAAATCAATAGGTATCCATGTTAAGTCTCAACATTCTTTAATACTTCATCAACAGTCCAACGTTTCGGCCAATTCGGCCATCCTCATGGATCAATCTTAAATATAAATTTACACCTCACATCCAATTATTTAAAAACGTTTTGCCCAGGTCATTAATAACAAGTCAAATCCCCTTATGAAACACTAAATTAATAGGGAATCATAGTAATTATTAATACGCTTACCAAACTTCATTTGTAGTTACCTATTTCATTAATTTTTAAAACTTTTAATTTAAGATCAACTATCTTATCAACATACTATTTTTGAAAAATGTCTTAATATGAATACCAATTAATTTATTTAAATAATAAATACTAATAAAATAACATTTCCACATAAATTTATGCAATTTTTTTTCTTTTAATTTGTTTATAACGGAAAATTCCAAACTATGAAACAATGCTGTTATGTATGCTATATAAAACTTTCTTTTCCTGTAATACATTAGGTGGGACGTAGGACTGTTCCATTCATTCCTTAAACAATTTGAAAAATATTGATTATTCGTTTTAATTAATGTTAAACTCATTAATTATGCATGCAAAATACCAACAAAACAGCAAGAAGTAATTTTTGTTTTTGTTTTTGTTCTATATCATTTTATTGTGCTCAAGAAGAGTTGAAATAGGAAGTGTTAAGTTGAACTAGAATACTTTAAATAAATATTTCTAATTAATAATATTATTATGTATATATTTATATAATTTATTTCTGTTTTAGGTAAGTGAACACGTCTGATCTGACTAAGGTTTAATGAGATTTGTCAACTCTTGTGAGTAAATACATTTAAGTTATGTAATTATTGCTTTGTATTTAATATTGTTTTATTTTAAAATTCAATAATCAATAAACTTGGGTTTGTTCTTATTTAATGATCTAACACATAGGGTGGGTGTTATGAAGAAATAATGTTAAAGTATTACCTTTCACTTCAAGCAAATGATGTATTTCTTTTTCACTTTAGTTACCCATAATTAAATAAAAAATATGTTAATTACTCAGCAATTATTAATTAAAAATAAATGATTTGGTCTTAAATTTATTGATTTTTAACTTAATGATTAATAAAAGTTGAAATGGGACCCGTTAGCAACAGAGAATGGAAGAAAAACTGAACAACCTTCGCAGACCAACTTTCGAACCTAGGTATATTTACCCACATTAATCTTTGAGGCAAAAGCTGTTTCATTTTCAATTGATCTTCGTTCATGAACGGTTAGTAAATAATTATGATAGGAGTGAATAGAAGCAATTAAATTAAATTTTTCTAATATATTCCAAGAGTTAAATTTCAACAGTTTCAGTTTTCATTATATTTATAAGCTGTTCTATATATATTTATACATACTGCTAGAGGGGAAAGAGATTGTAAAATAGGAATTATGTTGGAACTGACAGTTACGAGTCCTCTAGTTCTGTCTCGGGCGGTCCATTGTGTCATCTTGAGAGACTTGGATAACAATAGGCTATTAGCATACAGTCAGTATCTAACTGCTGGAAATTATTCCAAGCGGTCTCCCTGCCGTTACAACTGGAAATGTCTCTATGTCAGAGTTATTTTTGATTTAGGAAGTGACGCTAAGTCTTTTACATATCTGAGTGTTTAATTGGAATGGCCAATGCAAAACAATTCAAAAAATAATTATCTATACACACCTTCGGTTTATTTAATTTATTTGTAGATAACCAATTGCAGAAAAAAAAACAATATCATACACTTAATGGCCTATTACAGTGAGCTCCTTTAACATCCCGACAATTGCACAGTTAGTTCTCTGGAGCAGCAGGATTCCAAAGCGTGTAACAAGTCTGGAAAATGTAAGTCATGCAACTCCGTAACGGTTTGTCAGCGCCTGGACACGTTGCGAGATCCTGGGGGGCAGCGGATATCCTCTGGAACAGTTATTAGCGGTCATATCAATATAAGATGTCCTAACGGTCAATGTTTAAGTTCTTATAGGGGATATAAGTCAGAGTCACATTTTCGAAAAAGTATAAGTAAATATAGTCAAAACTGATGAACTCAGGAGCCACTCAGCTGTAAGAGTTGAGGAGTAGGTCTTAAAAAGCTCGGAACTGCAGTGGTCCTGGTTCGAATCAAGACTAGAAGGTCAAATTTTATTTCTGTGGCAGTTCCACGAAATGAAAACTTGACTTCCCGTCCTGGTTAGAATAGGGTCATACCCTATTGATAGCACCCTCTTCTACCAAAAAAATAAAATAAATAAATAAAAAGTCACATCCTCAAAAATTCGACGATTCATTGGCTGTTTTGTAAAAAAATTATCAAACTCTAAAACGGTATTTAATAACTAGTTCATTAGTTCATTAGACAATAGTCTAAAGTCATTTGAAGAAGTTTAAAATAAAAAAAAAAAAACATTGACAACTTTCTCATAATCTTTCTTCGATCCCGATATCAATATTCAATATTTTCCCCACAGAAAGTTGGTACTCAGGTATTTATAAAAATATTTCCATTGAAACCTGGGGTCTGTTTCGTAATAAAGTATAAACTAATACTATTATTGGAAGATTGTTGATTGACCGTGTGTATAGATGAATGGAATATGGTCCGGGTGCGGTAAAAAAAACTCAAATAGTAGAATTATACTATTTTATTGAGCCAACGTTTCGCCCCACGTTACAGGGCTTCGTCAGGGCTGTTTTGACGGCAATCAAAAGTCAGTACACTTTGTTTTTGACTGCAGTCAAAACATAGTAATAAATATCTATCATTAATTGAACACTAAATTTGGACCAGTTTATATTTCCAACACGTTAAAATTCGCTCTAAAATAAGTTCTGAGTATCTATATGTAACTTTTGGCTGTTCAAACATACCCGGATATGCCATTATATACGCCGCCATATGCAGAGCTTATCCAGGCGTAACATGCCGGCAAATACTCCGAGAAGAGATATTTCCTCAAGACCTTAACGTAATACTCCCCTGCAGACTCTAGCAGGAAGTATGTGCTACTAAAGGCCCCTTTTATGGCTCGACTGCTGTATAAATAGTCCAGCAGATGCAGGTACTGGACAATTATCTGGAACTGAGATAGAATGGGTTGGATTCAGCGTATACTTTACGCTATACTAACGGTATAGAGTACTTGGCAGTGATATAAGTAACAGGATTGTGGGATATAGCCTCTGTATGGCACTGAATGTGGTTAAATTGTCTAATGATTGCTTTATGACACATGAAAAATTTGTATTAAATTATCATATTATAGTACAACGTTTCGGGACCACACTCTCATATTCATGTACTTTGAACCTCATAATTTGAATTTCACATAGGAAATTATGTCGCATCTTTACACTATTTTCACTTTTCTACCATTACTTATTTGTTATTTTAACAAAACTAACTTGTTATTTTTGTTATTTATTTGTTTGTTAACAAATAAGTAATGGTAGAAAAGTGAGAATAGTGTAAAGATGTGATATGATTTCCTATATGAAATTCAAATTATGAAAAATTATGAGGTTTAAAGCACATGAATATGGGAGAGTGGTCCCGAAACGTAGTACTATGATATGACAATTTAATATAAATTGCATTCAATTGGAAGTTTATTCACCTCAAAAAAATTTTATGAATTGACTTACCAGATTTCCTAAAGAGAAAATTCAAAAAATTTGTATGTGAAGACAACACTGTTCCGAGAACGACTTCAGATATATGTATTATCGGATGTATGTATATCATTTCGATAAAAATTCTGTGATTTTTTTATTTTTTCGGTTTATTATTTTGTTTTTCACTTTATATGTATTTTTTCTCCTTTTCTTAAATCCTATGTTTGTTTTTAAGATTTGGAGATATGAAATATTTCGTCTCTTTTGACCCATAACTAAAGCTGGCAGAGAAACGTAGATATATATATATATATATATTTAAAGGTCTTGAACTTCAAAACTAAAAAACTCTGCCTAAAAAGAACAATTATAAGAGAAAATTAAAAATGTAAACCTTCCGCAAGGATTACCAGAACCAGAACAAGGAATCTTCATTGCACTTTTGTTGAGGACTCCGTAGGACTATTCGATTGAATGAACGCAATCGTTGCCTGGTTATCGAATCATTGTTTCTTTCATTATGTCTGTTCCAACAGACGACCATCGAGTCTCGAACCAATGGTTGGCGGAACAAAAACAAAGGAGAGCCTAAAGGAAGTCGAGTAAGTTAGGCGGAACTTGGTGATAGGAACAGCTCGGCCAATGAATGACTTCCTTAGTTGGGAAGGCGGCGAATTAGGTTCGAGCTTTCACGAACCTTATGGTCGTCGACGCAACATTTGTCTGCGTTGCACAAGCTTAAAGCTCATTGTGATTGGCTCTAGGCGTCTGCAGGCAATGTGGTCGGGGAGGCGCCGCTGATGGTATGGTAGAGTGTGTCCATTGAATTAAATGGAAAAATGATTCCCGTAGGAAATATTAGTTAATATAAATCAGTAAAAAATAAATTAATAAAGAAAAAATGTCTACGGAACTATTTAGGTGACTGTTCACGTTGAGTAAATATTTCCTAAACGTACCTACCTAATATATATGAGTCATATACTTACCAGATGGCGTTTGTAAAACGGAAAATGAAACTTGAGAGAGAGAGAGGAAAAACAGGAATGGGTTCCAGTGGACGAATCTGAAATATATGCATACATTGGGCTTGGATTTATGAAATCCGAACCTCCGAAGTATAGGATGGATGTTTGTGTGATGTTATACACAACATGGTCAGCGAATATACTTGCAAGAGGCAAACCAACAGATGCCCTATAGTTATGTTTATGAACTGGATCGATATAGTGCCAGTAAAAGAATTTGCCCTGTGGAATATCATTCATCCTGAGTGGAAACGAGGGTATTAAAAAAATGACATTTGTTTCTGCTTTCTCTAAGTAAAATATTGGTTGAACTTGCCTTAACGAGAAGATTGAAGAACCCACCACCTTATTTTTAAACAGTCTAAAAAGACTCTTGAAATGGTGAAGAATGCCTTAAAAAACATTAAGGATAAGAATTGTGCAGACAAAGATACAAGATTGCAATAATAAATTACATTTTTTTTTCTTTGGAAATATTTTTAAAATCCATTCCTTATATCAGTAACTAGATAGAATGTTGATACTAGGATTAATAAAATAAATAAAAAATGTAAAAATTCTATTGGGGTCCTAAAACCCTCGGTAATATTGTTTGTTTCAGACCGTTTTATTTCGAAGGTTAAATTTATATAAGCCTAAATATAATTGAAAGTTGTTTTTTCTTTAGAAAAAAATCAAACAATTTTAATACTTGGATGAGGATGGATTCTTCCAGAGATGGTGTGACGAATCCAATGTACTCACTGCCGTCGGAAAGGAAGATTACATGAGAATAATCAATTAACCTCAAGAGATTACTTTTCTACAGTTCTAATGAAAAATTAATGAAGTACTCATGGTTAGTATGCATTGCTGTTTAACTATCATATGTTACAAGATTAGCTTTAATTTAGTAGAAATTTTTCGGATGTACTTGTTACTAAATAATTGTCAAATCTACTAGTAGCAGATTGATTGACAAATTTTGTCAAAAGTACAAGAGCTGAAGAGGAGAAAAAATTCTGTTATTTTACCCCAATTTGTAATTACCTTAATGAAAACTATGTATAATTACTAGAAAAATTGATGAATCTACCAAGTATAGTTAGTGAGAATAAAAAATGGCGGCTGTTTCAAAATGTTAAAAAAAATTTTCATTCGGAGTTCTATATTTTTGAAACTACCTACAACAAAAGAGAACTTATCATTTAAAGTAGAGTAACTTTGCTAAAATATAAGCCCTAGTAAAGCTATTTACGTTCAATAGTTTCCGATTTTTTAAAAAAAATTTCTTATAAAATGTACTGAAAAATCAGTAATTAGTGAATTTATTGTGGGGTATCTATATCTCAGCAACTATGAGTCGTACAGGATGTCTATTGACCCTGAAATTAAAACTAGTTTAATATCCTATGTTGTTGCTTATGACGTTTATCATCGTAGGAGTAGTAGTTTTTATGATATTTGCAAAAATAAATTAATTTTCAGTTTCTCAGACAAAATCTCTTCTTTAAAATTCATATTCATATGCCAATATCTAAAAAACTACAACCCATATGAAGATAAATGTTATACACTAATTTATAGTATATTAAACTATCTTTAGTTTTATTGCTAGTAGATATCTATACGTCTAATAATTCTTGAGATATACTTTTTCATAAGTCAAAATATATTTTGTTTCACCATGTTAATATATTTTGGCAAATATCATTAAAACTACTACTCATACGAAGATGAACGTTATGAACTACTTTATAGCACATTAAAATGGCTTTAATTTGAATGCTACTAGACATCTGTACGTCTCATGATTCCACACAATAAAGTCACTATTGTAGGAAGATAGTCCAGGTGCTGGTCAATAAAGGTATCAATATAGTAAAAGAAAATTATTGTTAAGCAACGTTTCGCTCCAGTTTCCAGGACTTCGTCAAGGCTATCAGATTGTCACACAACGAACAACTGCCGTGTTTGTCAATTCATATTGGAAGAAGATAGTTGACTGTATGAAGTACAATGTAGGAAGATAGTTCAGGTGGGGGTCAATAAAGGTTTAACAATAGTAGAAGAAAACTATTTATTGTTAAAAACGATTTATATCTCCTACAATCTACTTCAGACAGTCAACTATCTTCTTCCAATATGAATAAAGTCACTAAGTACTGATTTTTCAGTATATATATTTCATGAAATGTTGCTTCTCTAAAAACTGTATCTCCGGATCTGTTAAACGTTAACAGCTCTTCTAGGGCTTATGTTAGCTAATTTACTCTTCTTTAAATGATGTTCTGTTAGGTTATCAAGTGCCATTAGTAGTTTCAAAGATATGCAGCTTTAATTGCAAAAATATTTTTTTTAAAAACATTTTGAAAAAAAACGCCATTTTTCAATTCCTTCTAACTCTACTTGAATGAATCAATCTTGTAATTATACGTAGTTTACAATTAAGTAATCAAAAATGTCTCCTCTTGATTTCTTATACTAATAGGAATATTATATTGAACACTATCTGTTCCACTACTCTCGATAAAAATAGAATAAGTTTCTTTCTTTCAAACACTTTACTTCTTGCAAGTTCCAAAATGGAAATCCTCTACGAAGAAGCGACCACCCACGGGAAGGCTCTATGTGGGAGTTGCCAAGAACATAAAAAGCTAACGATCGCCTTAATGGGGTAGTGACGTCATCTAATACCCCTCTAAGTTAGCCATAGTAAAGCCTAATGCAGCTTCGGGTTTATTTAGAATGCTATTTGTGTAATCGGGTGGTTTCTTCTGCAGAGACCATCTTCAGTACAAGGAGGGCTCTTGTAGTCCGGTTCTTTTTGTCCCGTCGAGATATCGCGATTATCGCTAATGGCGGGTGTTTTTTCCATGTTTTATGATTTTATCTCTCCTATTTAATTGTGAAAAAGGAAAAAATTGGAAGTCATGAAACACAAAAGGTTTAAAAGGCTCAGTTACAAGACAGAATACTGCCGGATTGCCTTTGAAGAAAGGATTTGTAGGATGATAAACTTTGTTGGCTACATGATGAATCAAGGTTGTGTTTCTTTTGACATATCTATCTTCTATAAAACGCCTTTGATACTCAAGAATTGGGTGGCATTTATGTTAAAAATTCTTCTTTTTTAATATTTATGTATTGCTATTTACAACTGTACATTATAATACATTTAATAAATCTGATCTCGGTTAAATTGGAGTGTTAAAGGCGTGTAGAGAAACTACCCATTGGCAGCACTCTAATGACGTCTTACATTAGCAGGTCTCGTGGACATCTTCTTTTCAGGCGCCTCGGAGGATTGTCAGAAATGGAAGAGGATGCAAGGTTAGAAACTAGGGGGTTTGAGTGGTTAGGGAGTTTATAATGGAAGAAGTGATATCTGGTTCGGACTAGATCGGTTACATTGGGAACACTAAGGTATATATGGTTATATATGGTTTTATTTGTGAAAAAGTAAGGAGCATTGAGGATCTTACGAAGGATTTTGGATTGTAAGGATTGAATACGAGAGGAATTCAAAGGTTTAGTGGAGCCCCAAAGCTCAACTCTATAAGTCCAAATTGGCCTTATTACAGTCATGTAGATCAGTCTTTTCCAATGTATTGGAAGTTTAGACCGTTTGTATAAGTGCTGTAACAGTAAGTGTTGTAATAGTCGAAATCGACGTGCAGTTTCCTGTCTTTTCAGTCTTGTGTGAGGATTCCAGGTTAATCGTAAGAGTAACATCATTAAATGAAACTGTAGGACAGTCGGTAGGCTTACGACGAAGGGTAAAGGTGATTTGATGGGATTTAATGTTAAAACTAAATAGTAATTTAACCACTTGTTTGCTGATGGATAAAAACTCATCCAAGGTTTGTCGGGACTATTATCTCACCAAATTACGCAGTCCAAATTCAGAAACTAACTCATTATCCAAAAATGAACCACTCTTATGTAATAGTTTAAATAACTTTTTTTAATTTTATTTGATTACCCCATCAATTCCTAACGTTCTTTTCGATGTTTTATCGTTTCGTTTAATGATGACACTATCGCATTATGGGATCGAACATCAGCACTGCTCATCAATCATTTTGACAGAGCTAAGCGCTATATGAGGCGCCTATTACATTCAGCAAATCTGAGTAAGTTTTATGTTTTTGCTTTAATTTATCTCGGACTGCAGGATAAATTTATCTCAGTGAATGATTTCAAAGCTGTTTACGAATCATAAATAGTGAAAATAAATTCGTATACCCTGTGTTCATATCGTACCCCACTCATTCTCATATCACTGATTGTTATTACTAGTAATCCCTAATGTTCGGTAAGACACCAGCTTCGATGTACATTACATTACTTTGTTATTATTGAATCCGTTGGATAATAATGAAGGCTTAATGAACCCGAAGGTTCGATGCCGATGCTACCAATGGTTCTACTACTCAACAGCTATATATATAGCTGTCCAATGATGTCCCTCCAAACCCAAATATATCAAATCATTCATAACGCAATCTACGTTTCGGGCTACCTCTTGGATGTCGTTTCACTGTTTATTAACATTTTAAGTTTATTTACTAAGTGTATTAACTTAAAGTACGACAAGTATTTTGTAAAAATGGATTAGCAATAAAATGAAAATTATTTAATTTTAAAAAAAAATGTACTGAAATAAGTATCCCCGTCCAACGGAACGATATTTATTTGCGTATCTACTTAAACCCATTGGTGGATAGTTATTGAAGTTGACTTCTGTGAATATTGGAATAGTGTAATTGTTGATTGTATTCACTGTAGCTGTGAGTTAGCCCTGTGGGTAAGGGAAACCTCCGAGGTCCACTCATTCTCTTAAAATCTTAAATTGTGTGACAATCTGGCGGTCCAGCGTGATTCTGACCAAATCTCCTCCATTCATAAACGTTGGCCTAGTAACAGTACTTCCTTATAAAGTACTGCACCCCTAACCATTCATGAGTTTTAGCGGTACATATTTAATTAATTTTTTATTTATTTATTGTTGTTAAGTTTATATTACTTCGAAATACTCAAGGAATCTTAGTTTGTAATTAAAGACATGGAACTCAAAAATAGGATGAGCCGTTTGCTCGATAAATCGCCCTTTATCTACAAATGGACACATTACAATCTTGTGGCTTTGCCGTAGACGGGTTATAAAGTAAATTGGAAATTCTGTAAAATGAAAATATTCCTTTAATTGATATTAATTAATTAGTACAATCCTGAAGGATCCTACTTTATGTTGTGCCCATCCGTTCCTTACCGTAGCCCAGAAGACGTCCTCCAGGAAGACCGTTGTCCAGATTAGTTCGGCCTTGCGATAGCGGTCCAGCTGGACACACAATGGCGCCCACTTCTCAACAATTATACTCTCGTAATCCTGTCTTATTATTAGTGGCCGTCGTCTTGAAGGTCAGTTGGAAGTAATTATGAGTCTCAGTACCCGCCGTTTAGGTACCCGTAATGGCTCAGTTCCTCCACAAAAAACTTTAACGGCGGCCTATAATAATTTTTGTAAAAGTCCTGATATTTTTAATCCATATTATGTAATATTAAATAATGACTGGAATAAGTGCAATGTCGAGAAAAAAATTACGCCTACGATTACGACTTCTCGCTAAAACCATAAAATAAATGAGCTAACTGAAAAAGCTATGGGAGGATAAAAACAAGAAAGTGTTTCCAGAATAGAACCAATTTGGCCGAGCGTGATTAGCTGCAGTTAGCTTGTGTAATAACTCTCTGGTAGGAGATTACTTTCTGAGGCCGATGTTAGTTGTAAACCGAAAGAATTAAACTAAAGTCGGCGTTAGGTTCAAGTGAATAATAGAAAATTATTGCTAGTACGTGATGGTTGAAGATGCGATCAGGCATAAAAGCATATCAATAAAATTTACTCTTTAATGTATAATTGGCCGCGCACCCAATTATCAACGATTAAATGCAGATCTAATAAAAATTAAAAAATAACGTTTTATGGTTAAAGAAATCCTTGGAGCTTTAAGCCGATACAATTAAAGTACTCATCTATTTTGCTGACGGTCCATATTTCAACGTAGGGCCTCTCGTCCACTGGGAGCGGAAAGCTGCGAGAAGTTGCGAGATAAATTCATCCGGATTCGCATAAAAACGTTCGAACGATCCAAACACGTTACTCGGTGAGGGACAGAGTCCACTAGGCCAATATTGTTCATCAGTTTTCGTCCGAACGAGTGCGAAAGTGCACTAAAAAGCTATTTTAGAATAGGTTTTGTGATTTCTGATTCGAAAATAGATTTGGCTGTCTTGGTTGATTATGTCAGAAATGAGAAAATTCATCGAACTCGCCTTTTTACATAAATTTGATTCACTCATCGTCAATACTGCCTGTACCTGATACCTCGATGAATCAATGTTATGATTAACTCATCATCAGAAAAACAGTTTCGAAGAGCCATCTCATCTATTACTAATCCGGACGAATAGTGAGGCCCTGGACGATAGGCATTCGCAAGATTTCATTGCTTTGAACTTCACAGCTTTCTGCCTCCAATGGACGAGAGGCCTTATTTAAATTGTGAAAATGTTGATAAAGCATTACTAAAAGTTGCTTATAAACGAGAGGTCAGCTTTTCAAAACTTATGCACTACTAATTCACATTTTATTTCTGTTTTTAGCGGGTTCGGAAAAAAAAAAAAAAAAAAAAAAAACTTATTTAAAAAATAATATAAATTTCTTGGAACATTAGTCAGAACTATAGCGACCAATAGCTCTTCAAGAAGAGTCATCTTTTAAGATCCTTAATTAGTAAGAACAGCAAAATAGGCAGAAAAGGCCGAGTGAACCTTTTTTAAAATCATCGTGTCCTAAAGTTTATATCAAAGAATAAAACAAAATGTAGCCAAACATACATGTATAGATCTCATATATTTTATAGTCCGAATTTATTGTATAATTTAGAGTTGAGAATTATATGGTAGACAAGTTTATTCTTAATGTTAAAGATAGTTCGTGTACTTTAAAACGAAACATAGTAGAACTCAACTGCGAAAATAAAATAAGATATAGATTTTTAGTGCAGAAATAAAATTTCTGAACCCCTACATATCGACAAATCACACCGGATTTGTCGCGTCCATCTTGTAATTTTACGACAATGATTAATGTTTTCTTCTGAAGTTTATATACTGACCCATGTCTGTGTAACTTTATTCATACAAAAATAAATTGGCTCTGTTCTAAATAAATTTGCAAAGATAATGCCAAGGCCAAATGTTCCGATTTAAAAACATTACTTTATTGCACTACAGGTCTATTTTGTCTAAAATCCATTGATCAAAGTTTATGTAAACAGACACTTCTCACATTTCTGGTCACGTAAAATTAATGAGTTTATTCTGGAATGTTACTAGCCTTGATCTGCGTTCCTGATTACGACCTGCAACGTTGCAAGTGATAGTAGAGAGCGATGGAAGTATTGTGTTCGGCTCGTTGGACCAAGGCAAAAAAAATAGGAAACATATATTAAAAATATATTAATAAATAAAGTTCTAATAACGGAATGTTAAAAGTTTAATAAGGGGTTCCTCATTCGTTCTCTGATCGAGGAATGAAACCCCATAATCTTCAAGAATGATTAAGTCCCGAGCCCTTGAAGTTCTGACTATTCCACTTACGAAGGAATAATTATAATGTTTCTTGTTAGCCAATTATGTTTTTATTTACTGCTATTGTTGCAGTACTGTCAATTTTATTTTTAATGATAGTAGTGATTTTTAATTCCAGCATTGTTCCGTTTGAGCCTAACGGTACAGAAGGAAGTAAATCTACTTGTCATTACGAATATAGAATAGTTATATAGAAATAAATGGAGTTTATTATTTTTATAGTCCTGGTAGTTTTAGATTTTCTATTATGAATAATTGTACAGCGGGGTGGATCACTGAGCTTTCAGGCTGAGTTCTATTCCGACTGTAGCAGTTAATTATTCTGTTAAATCTGCCGTAAGTCAAGAATATGGGTTTGGGAATCCCCCGAGGGCATATCTAGTCTTAATAAAGTGGATATCACTTTATGGAGGAAAAAACCTGGTGGGGAGATCTTGAACAAACATCTCCTTTTTTTGCAAGCCTTGCAAAGTGGGGCGAAACGTTAGTTAACAATAAATAGTTTTCTAGCACTATTTTGATTCCTTCATTGACCGCCACCCGGACTATGTTCTTGCAATAAAATGGTGTTTGTTTTAACCATACAAATTGTAAAGGATGTGGGACAATATTTTTTTTCTAACAGTCCATCTTTGGGAATATTGGGGATTAACATCTTTGATGGATCGACTCAATATTAAATAAATTTAATAGGTATAACATAGTCATCCGTCAGGCTTGGTGAGCTTTGAACAGACAATAATTATTCAGAACAGTCAACACTGACATCGTAAAAGCTCTAAGTGTTAAAAGGTAGGAATTTCTTGTCAGGCGGGCGCTAAGTGCGCCAATAAGGAACTGTTTTCTTGACAGGTTTGCAGCCATTAATTAGTGGATTCGTTTTCCTTGACTTTCAGAGTGCGGTGGTTTGAAACCATATAATAATGATACGAAGGTAGTTAACAAGGTTTGGAAGATTTAAAAATAAGTGATAAATTCTTCTTTTGAAAGTGTTTTTCCTCACAAATTCCGGACACATCATATGAATTACTTGATTTGAATGTTTATTTCAGAACTCTGAATTTGGTACCATAATGGCCGTCCATATATGTGAGAGAGAGGGAGTGAGAGGGATAGGCGGTGTGGGATACATTACCAGGTGCTACAGCCTTGGCACGATTGGCATGGGCGGGGCCAAGCTATCGGTAATTTATATTCCAGCTGGTCTGCGATTTATCTCTTATATAATGGCGAGGTAATGGGCGATTCGGAAAAGGTAGCGGTCCATGGCTCCTGGGGGCACCGAACATTAGCATTTCGGAGTTTTGAAGCATCATCCTGAAGGAAGGGGATAAATATGGCAAATGGGAAACCCCAAAGAGAAAGGAACATATGTTTCTACATTTCTACAAAAAAAAAATCCATAAAAATGCCAAATAGTCAAAAGTTTAGTACTTTGTTAGGAAGCACTGTTTCTAGAATAAAGATTGTACAAGGAGATGTTTTCCACTCCCAGTTACCTACAGTTAAAGCAGCAGTGGCTAACAACTTGGGAAACCCAACCACAACCCGAAGACTGAAGCCCAGGCTACTGAAGAACATCCTGTAATAAGTTCTATATTTATCAGTTCTGTTATTGTCACTCTAAAATTTTATTTTATCTTAATTTCTTCATCGTTTTCTTAAATTCGTTTACCTTTTTTTCCATTAGGAATCAATTTTTTATTTTGTTAAATCCATAATTGTCATTGTTTTTGTAATTAACTTTACTTTTATCTTTTATTAAGAATTATTATTTTAATATATTTATTTTATTTTTTGTTATTTATAAGATTGTGTATAGTTAAGGGTGTCTTTTATATGAGAATATACCTCTTCATAATCAAGTACCTCTTAGACGGTTAATACAAGGCCCACTTGGTCGATCTGGTATTAAATAAATAAAAAAAAAGGAGATGTTTGTTCAAGATCTCCCCACCAGGTTTTTTCCTCCATAAAGTGATATCCACTTTATTAAGACTAGATATCCCCTCGGAGGATTCCCAAACCCATATTCTTGACTTACGGCAGATTTAACAGAATAATTAACTGCTACAGTCGGAATAGAACTCAGCCTGAAAGCTCAGTGATCTACCCCCTGTACAATTATTCATAATAGAAAATCTAAAACTACCAGGACTATAAAAATAATAAACTCCTAAATATTATATAACTAAATAGTTTGATGCAGCCTATTGTTATTTCCGATAGGACTAGAGTTAAAAATCTAAAATCCATAAAAGTTAAAGTGTTCTTTAGATGTTTATTGTAAATTAATACCTTTCTTACCTAACGTCTGTGTAGTGTAAAGTAAATATTAACTTGTCCATTTAATGGTGCACTTACGAATATTATTATTAATATTCTATAGTAATGAAATTAAAATTTTTTTATTATCTAAGAAAATTGACTACCATTTACATTAATCTTAAAATAAAATAAAATCCATTATAAAGGAAAAAACATACAAAAAAACAAATGGATGAGCGACCATTATTGGGCTACTTGCTATAGATTGACTCATTCCTCGCATACCTATAAGCTTCACTCATTCCGTAGGTGTATACAGAGATGGGCAAAAATTAGCTATAGCTAAAATTGCCATGGATACGATCCTTATTCATGAATGAACCATTGATAAATAAATATCGTATCAATGGCAATTTTAGCTATTAGTTGGATAGTTGCCTAACTCTGGGTGTATACATACACTAGCTCATTTACCGACTATCACGAGTAATAAACCACCCGACTAGCCAGTAATCCTTTTAGGGCTGCTTGTGTGTATATTATATTCCATACTTAGCCATGACTAACCTCGCCTCAGACGGGGCTTGGATATATCACATACCGCCGAAGGTATCGTGAACGGCCGCCGCGGTGGATGTTTAGAAAGAGGGTTCTGGACCGGTTCCATGACGTCATCGAGTTCGCGACCCCACATCGGGGCTGGCGATGTCGGCCCCTCAAAGAAGTCCTTAAGGATATATTCTAGGCTTTCTTTACCAAACTTCTGTCTTCGGAAGTCACTTTTGACTTACTGGTTCTCAGATGTCTTACCTAAAAAGATTTAAAACGTTTAAATATTAATTTGGGACCTTAAATAGCTCTGTATCGACGACATTCTTTAAGATGAACATTTATTTCATTCAGTAAATTTTTAAGCATGTCCAACCACATTTGTCAGATACCCAAATAACAGAAAAAAGTGTTTGAACAGATATTATTTATACTAACATAAATTGAATGACATCCAAAAATTTTATTCTCTTACAAATTTACAGTTTATGGTCATTTAAGAAATCCTTCAGAGTGAGGAGGATGCAGAGAAAAAATGCTCGATTTTCTAAAAATTTAGGGTTTTAAAAAAGTATTAATTAATGTTAATTATCAATTATACCAAATGTTGAATTATGAAAATTATTGAAGCTGCAACAAAAAATTAATGTATTGTTTATTGTATTTTTTTATTCAGAAAAGTACATTCAGTAAGATCAGAGCAGATGACAACATCTATTGGTCAGTACCAAAATAACATAATGAAATGACATAAATGAATATGATTTAATTACACCTTTGATCATTAGGGCGTTGTAGAGGCTGCTGCGATTTATAAGATATACCAGTACAATTTAATTGATATAAAGAATAAAATAAAAAAGGAGCATTAAAACTAAAGTGCAGAAGAATACAATGAAACAAAATGATACAAGAATACGATCAAAATAGGGATTTAAGCATATCTAAATAAAAAATATTTATATAATTAAACACACACATATAAAGCTAATTTTAATCTTAATATAATGAATCAAGGTTATTAAGTGGAGTTAAGAAAGATACGGTCATTAGATGAATCAAGATCAGTTATTGAAGTAACTAGAAAAATATTTATTCTTCTGTTTTCTTTGCGATTGATATATTTATTAGTTCTTCTATTAAATGATTGAACATATATGTTTTGAGGTACGCTTCCCAAATCTGTTTTAATTTTAGACAATAAATCTCCAAGATTTCCTTCGTTGGTAACTTGGGATAAATATGAATCTGATCAGTTCGTTTTACAAAAATATTAAAAAATTTGATCTACATAAACTTCCAGATTCTGCCTCCGATATGTAACGTAACTTAATGACTTCTTGAAGGCTACAAGATGGTATCAGCTCCCGCCTTACAAGAATTTTACATTCCGTTGCGGAAACTCTAAATGTTAGCAGTTCAAGAGTCAAGGATCCGGATCGCTGAAGCCAATGACACGTGTTTATACACGGCCGCTAGTATAATGCACGTGTTCCTTCACGAACGATTGATCGATATTCTTAACAAGCTTTTCTTCAAAGTCGGCAAAAATTATTCAGCTGGGTGTGAAATGAGTCCATAACGACAAGTACTTTCCAATTCCATCATTAGACAATAACAGCAAAGGTGTGGAACAGTGGCTCTTTCACCCCTTAACTGGAAAGAACAAGGTTCTTTCGTGCAATCGTTGGTAAAAAAAAAGATAAGGGTTGATTCGCTCACTAGTTCACAAACTAAAGATTGTTTTAAATTGACATTGCGTTTTCTTTTAGTTTAGTTTATATTTTCTGTGTTCCTTGACAGAACTAATCTGATCTCGATTTTAAAACCACTTTAATTTTTAAACATTTTCTATAATAGTATTAAGTAATAACTTGGCAGCACCTAAGTTATCAATAAATAAATCCATACAGTTACTCTATGAAGGAGCAGGGGTACAGTACTTTAGGAAGAGCAGCTCTACAAAAGAAATTAGATAATTTTTTCTTTATTTAATAAAGTTTATTAGTATTGAATACGGAAGTCAACCAATATAATAGTGTAAAATAACTTTAATTACATCATACAAAGACACAGAGACTAAGATCTGATATGTACAACTTATATTTACAAACTCATGTATAACTGGTCTCATAGAGTGTCCTTCGATAACTCAAGAGTTAGAATATGAGGATGCATGTCTTATGTTGTTTTTCATGGTCGCGTAAGTCTACACAAGACCTAGACATTTACATTAATAAACAAGGGTATTTGTATTTAATATAGCCACAATTGACTGTTCGATAACTTTGGAGTGGATTCTGATTGAGATATAGTTTTCGTAAAATTTGTTTTAACTTGCTATTAATCGATTAACTATTTGAACTCTGATTGACTAATTAAAATGGGATGTATTGTCCCAGTGGAAGTGAAAGGGTTATAAAGCCTGTTTGATCCTTGGATTTTAATGATTCTTCTTCAAGCATGTATTCTAGCAGTTTAGGTGCGATTCGGCGTTTTATTGAGAAATAAACAGATATTTTCTGTTTTAAGAAAAATGACATATCAATTGTTATCTTTTGCTTCTATGGAAACGATGAAGATCGTTTAGCAACCGACAGTCATCTAATAGCTTCAAATGGTAGTTATCTGATTCCCAGAGCTCTGCAGTTATGGGTGTCTGCCAAGTCAGTAGGATCCTATGCCATCACAGTCAACGTCCTGAATCCGAAATTTGCTGTGACTCATTTTTAATGTATGGACCAATGTGTAGCTCGAGTCATTAATTTTTCATTCGATGACCTGATGGATATTGTTTTAACAACTAAGAAACTGTTATACGGCATGTTATGTATAATTGAAGAGTTTTAAATAAGATTAACTAGTCTATAAAAAAATAAACAAGAGTTTAATTAATAATTACAGTGTTTTCTCCAATGTATCCCCTCTTAGTCTTGACAAACTGACCTTCGAGAAGGCGGCCATTAATTAGAATAGAAGCGCTAGTGACGCTATCTGACGAACGACACCTAAGACGGACCGGAAGCCCTGCCTCACCGCTCTGGTTTCCGTTATGTAAAGGACGCTGATGAAGGCCGAGAACCGGTTCTCGCCAGTGCCTCCTTAATTTCACAGTCCTTTTTATTTTCTAGCCGCTCGGCTATTGGCATCCCTGGGAGGAGGCGGCACTGTCGACGCCAGCAGGATACCGTTCAGTTTCGAAACTACTTTAGTACAAGCACAAGCAGCATGAGTTCTCTCCTGATAATAAGATAACCATTATACGAAAACACATTTATGGTGAAAACTTGAAATAGCTATGTAAATAAAAAACACCATTTGGAGTTAAAAGGATCCAAACATTAGTGATGTTTACTCGGCTAGCAACAACCGCTAAAATGTATTTGTTCAATAGTGAAAATTCCATTTTGCCCATTAAAAGTCGCTTCATGGTCAATCCTATTGAGTTTTTAATCAGCAGTAACCTGATTTTACATATCAGTTTCTTCTGTGTCAAGTCTTGGGTGTATGTGGCTACTTACTCCTCTCTTGGAATCATGCTTTGCCTTCCACGTGAGGGCGTTCTCAAAGCTGAATGTACATTTTGTATTAAGGCCCGAATGTGTATCAGATGAAATAATTTTATTTTTACGTAATTTAATTTCCTTCAAGAGATCCGCTACCTTGGTCTACATTTGGACAAACGATTAACCTGGAATCCTCACACAAGACTGAAAAGACAGGAAACTACACGTTGATTTCGACTATTACAGCATTTACTAGACAGACGTTCTAAACTTCCAAAAAATTACAATAAAATTTCTACATGACTGTAATAAGGCCAATCTGGACATATGGAGTTGAGCTTTGGGGCTCCACTAAACCTTCGAATTCCTCTCGTATTCAATCCTTACAATCCAAAATCCTCAATGCTCTTACTTTGTCACAAATAAAATCATACATAAATACCTTAATGTTCCCTATGTAACCGATCTAGCCCGAACCAGATATCACTCCTTCCATTATAAACTCCCTAACCACTCAAAATCCTTCGTAAGATCCTCAAACCTCCTAGTTTCTAACCTTGCATCCTCTTCCATTCCTGACAATTCTCCGAGGCGCCTGAAAAGAAGATGGCCACGATACCTGCTAAAGTAAAACGTCATTAGAGTGCTGGCAATGGGTAGTTTCTCTACACGCCTGTAACACTCCAATTTAACCGAGACCAGATTTCCTTAATGTATTATAATGTACAGTTGTAAATAGCAATAAGTAAATATCTAAAAAAAAAAAATCTTTCTCTTACATATTGATTATTCTGTTATCATTAAATAAAACAATTATTAATATATCGATTGGAGGAGCGAGTAGCTCAGTGGTAAGGTACTTTGCTACTAAAGCCGAATCCGGCTGTGGCAGATAGCTTCATTAAGTGGGCTCTCTTAATTGGAAAATAATCTAGTCATCGAGTGTGATTCTGACACTAACCTCCATACACAACTGTTAGTCTAATACCAGTAGTTACTGGTACAAAGTACTGCACCTCTGACACTTCATGGACTGTTCGGTGCAGATTTAATTTTTTTAAAATTATTTTGATTAAATGCATTTTTCTGTAGATATCAAATTGGTAATTTATTTATTTGTTGTTACTACTATGCATGTTTAGTTTTTCTTCTTTCTTTAATATAGTTTGCGTATAAAAAATACTTAGAATGCCATTGATTGCAGCAACTTGCCGAGATCACAGCTACAAACAATTCAAAAAGATGTGGGTTTATATTTTTACGGTTCTTCTGATATCCGTTCTTTCAGAATTTTGAAGGAATGTTATAATATTTTCTTGCTAATGACCGAATTTTTAGTTGTCCTAGGGGAAAATAATTTCATCAAACAAACCGTAACCGCGTTTTAGGCTTCACAGCGTTTAGACAATTGCAAAAGAATTTCAACACGCCACTGCAAAGACCGTATGTTCGCTCTTGTTACAAAGGCCATTATTCGAAGGCATTGGACCGCCTAATACAGGCAGTTCTGGAAAAAACTATCAAAGAAAAAAAAACGACATATTTAGCTCATTATCTTCACAGCAGGTATATTTTAAATGGGGACAACTTGTAGCGATAACAGTGCATACGCCCGTCTAAATAAATCCACTTAAAAATTTCATGCTTGTCTTGATAACATAATAGTTCAATGTTGCTTAATAACTCAATCTCTTTCGTTCCGAATAAATATAATTGTCTAAACTTTATTAATATAAGATTCAGTTTAACGCGATATTTAAGGATATATCGAACTAGATATATAGATGTATTTATTGGCTTATATTACAACTTAGCTAGGAACTCTGGCCTCCTGCGGGGTAAAAAGTGAATAAAAAAATCCATGAAGCTTAAACATCTTTGAACAAAGGAAATTACTCATAATATCTCAATATTCCAATCTTTTCTCATACATTTTATTAGACGACAAATCGTTTTACCAGAGTTGTAAACTGTGAAGATAAACCTTCACAACTTCTTCCGAACCTCCAACGTCAGCTTGAATCCTCACCGGGACAAAACAAAAGAATTTTCTGTTTGGAATGTCGCTGTAAGAAAGGTCCATTAGGCCTCTTGTACGTGCTCTTCGACTGGGGCACGTAGGAGAGCTCGGACACTATGGGCCAGTCCTCGATGGCCGGCAAAAGAATGTCCTTTTTGGTCCGACGATAAAGTGCAGTCGATACAATTTATTAAATCTACCCGTGACTTCATTATTTGTTCTGTAAGAGAAAGGAGTTGCACTATTTCTTCAATCGATGCAACGCGTTGTCCTTTATAACAACAAATCAATCTGTAATGGGAGTTCATCTGGATGTCCTAATAAAAGAACTCATATAGTTAACTGGAGTAATAGAATCAAATTATAAATTTTCATTTTAATAATAAAGATGTCTAAACACTGAACACATTTAAAAAAAAACAAAGATTTAGAAATAATTAAATAAATAAATAAATAATTTCCGGTGCACGAATTATGTTTTCAAATCTATTTTTTATTATTCTTATTATTTTTGTTTTATATTTATTTATTTTCCTGGCCTAATAGTTATTTTACTCGGATATTATAATTATTCAACTTCTTTTAAACAAGTGATGGTGGGGAGTAGAGAATAGAAAAAAACTTAGAAACAAAACCAATTAATATTTATAGAATTAATAAAATACATAAAACATATATATAATAACTGTACTTTCAGTTATGTTAAAATACAGATATGTTTTTTCTTTTCTTCCCTCTACATTACCAATTGTTGAAAGAATGTTGAATAATTATAATGAACGGGGCTAAACTAAGGGTAAACTAATGATTGGGGCAGAGCAATAAATAAATATAGAAAAAATAATAAATTACAAGAATAATAATTAAAAAAAACTCCAACTACATAGATTCGAAAACCTGGCGTAAGTCAGCCCTTTGGGTTCAGGAAACCTCCGGGATCCACCCAGTTTTGTAAAGTAGGAACCCTTAATTGGTTAACAAACTAGTGGTCGAGCATGATTCTAACAAAATCACTTCCTTGCAAAATCGTTGGTCTATTAACAGGATTTCCTTTAAAAAAAAATACTGCCCTCCTAACTCTTAAATGAGTTGTAATGGTACAGATTTATTTATTTTTTTAAATTTCATATCTGAGTTTATAAAAAATAAAATTAAAGGTAATTAAAATGAATAATAATAATATAGAAATACTGAGTTTATAGTAGAATGTCTTGCATAACTCTGGGCTTTTGTCTTTGAGATATATATAGGGTAAGTGCAAGTTGCCTCCAGTTGGAGGCTGAACCCTCAGCTTGCAAAATTGGCGCCAATTTTGAAACGCTTGTTGGCTACAAAATCTTTATATTTGAAAACAATGGTTGACTTTTCAATAAGTAGTGCACTTACCCTAGGTGGATTTCCTACATAGGAGGCCACTAGACCTCTGTTGGTGGCTGGGAATGAAATTCTGGGAAAGATTATTTAATGAATATATCTATTGTCTCCAATTGCATTTCACGATTTAATTACTTAAGAACAATTTTGAGTTTTAGTGGAATATATATTTCTAAGAAACATACTAATAATATTTGGAATAATAAATAAATAAGAAAAACGCAAGTTTTAGTGTTGTTCTTTTATCACATCTAGTTCTTTTTCCTTTTTTTTTTTAATCTTTTCATTGAAAAGTATATATAAAAAATGTGAAAACATCTTTGCAATATTTCATCTTTGATAAAAGATAAATATTCCTAATAAATATTATCTCCATCCTATATTAGTTCTATGTAAAGCGATAACTTAAATCGATCCATGCATTTTCTCGCTGAATATCCATTAAATTATTGCGTCTAATATGAGAAAAGATGTTGTCACCTGACCATAAATCCTCCGCAAACATCGACCAAGAACCACAAAGGGGTCGCTGACCTGTGCACGAAGAGGAACAGCCTCGCAGGAAGGAATCCAATTACAGCAAGGGCCAGATTTATAGGACCGTCCAGGTATTAATTGCTCTAGGGTGTAAATTGAAACTTTTGCTAAAGCAGATTGGAATCTTGGAATTCTTGTCTATGATACATCACACATCTTTCTAGAATTACCTTATAGTGTGTGAAATTTTAGTTTTTTTTTCGTTTAATGATGAAGATGGATGATATAAACTTTTGATATGAAGATGCTAATTTTTTAAAACACTTTATGTGCTTTGTAAGAAAATTATTGGAATAATTTTACTTTAGAATACTAATAAACCATTTCTAAGTGAAAACATTTATTTTTAAATTAAGATATCGAATTGTGGTACATCTGGCATAAAAAAATTTTGATTTTATTTTGAAATGGACATGTTCCAAAGATACTACCATAGACAGACTACACTTTCTTTCACTACTGTGGCCCCTCTTTGGACTGTCTTGAAGTTAGTAGGGTTGCCAAAAAGCACAGTTTACTGTAATATCTATCCTTCAAATAAAAAATATTATATGTTTTTATTTGTTAAATATTTCACTATTCAAGCAAACCGATATTTAAATTGTATATCTACTCATATTTTACATTTATTAATCCATAAAAGAGAAGAAATTAATTAGATCTATTCTTTTTTTCTATTGTAAACTAACTATTTGTTATTTATCTTAATAATAGTAATAACAAATTTATTTACGATATTTAATTTAAGGTCTCAGCCTTGATCTCCCTTTGAACCTAGTTTATAAAAATAAAGAATTACAAAAATTTGCCAATACTTCACTGATTAAATTTTTACATTAATTTAAAATAAAATTATATCTAGCTAGATATAATTAAATTACATATTGTCTATGCTGAGCTTGATCAATTGAATCTAAATGATTATAGTTTCTTTATAAAATTACTCCATAGATCCATGTTTTTAGTCACTGTTGCCAACAGTCTCCCATTCAATGTACTATCTCACCTCGCCATCTTGCAATTGGACTTACTCTCCATCGCTTGTGTCCCCTTGGTAACTATTTTGGACCATCCAGTATCAAGTCTAGTAACATGACCAGCCCATGTATAGAGAGAAATACTTTATTTATCTATGCTGCCTAAATACTTCAGGTTGCTATCTCGCACAGCATACTTATCAATCCGTAATCGGACATAGAAAAATTACACATACATGGTATAATCAGAAAAAAGATACAATAATAAGATATAATAAACAATTTTTTTTCCCCTACAGTTTCCTTTTACAATCAATTTCGGTCTGTACAACAAATACAAATGTTTCAATTCATTCCTATTTTTCTTTCTCATTTCTGCTCCTCCAATTTCACAATCTTTTGATTCACCCGATCAACAAATTCGCTCTCCGGAATTCACCCTCCTAGATCCTCTTCAGTGACTCGCTAAACTAATTCAATATTAGACGGCAATGTGAGATCAGACCATCATTCATAGTCACAGCAGTAGATCAGTTTACCAAAAACAAACAAATAGATACATTTTACGAGAATAAGACTAACTCATAGTTTATGTGCTATTTTAGTTATTGGTAAACTTTTAACTTTAATTCCAGGTGGTTCTGTTGCTAATGCTGTATTTCCTTTGGATACCTATAATATTTTTTATTGTTTTCTGTTGCCAACCATGCCAGAGAACCATATACAGTTACCTTGTTCATTTATCTTACATTTAGATTAATTAAAATGATCTCTTATTTTTCATAAACATCAAATTTCATATCATCTTGTTTATTTTTATTTTTGCTTTTGTCTATTTATTGGTGATTATTAAATCCTAGATATTTGTTTTCAAAGATAAAGAATTCCGGTCTTCTGAATATGATCTTGCGCAGTCAAGTCACACAGGCTTTTATGTTTGTGCTGTAGTGACCAGCTAATAACCTTCAAATGCAGAGCCTACAGAAAAGGTGCCATCCACCATTAATCACCCAGAGGTGCCTCGAACAAGTCCAGGTCAAGCCGGCATACTAAGGGCGATTTGGAATGAAAAAATAAACAAGAGAAAAGTGTGAACCATTAAACGTGCCATAAAGGAGAGGTTTTCAGAGGATGGCTGTAAATCTTGGCCAGGTAACAGATTTACGACTTCTGAGGATTGGACCGCTGACCACTTTCTCTGGCACATTTCATCCTCCTCCGCAGCAGACTAATCGGCCTTCGTTATCTTGATGGACATCTCAACTCTGAAATATATTGAAAAACCACAGTCTTATCAATTCCATTAGAAAATAAATTATATTAGAAGGAATAAGAAATAATTCTCACTAGATCTATATTTCGTTGTCTCATCATATCATTTTAACTATAACTAAAAAAAAATAATTAAGTATAAAAATACCAGGCAAGGGCAATATATTTAGAATAAATTAAATTTTAGGAACAGATGCGGTGCCTAGGAGTAAATATGGATTAACGACTAACTTGGCATCCTCATACAAGATTGAAAAGACAACAGTTGAGCTTTATGGCTCCAAATAAACCATCGAATTCTTCTTGTATGCAGTCCTTACAATCTTGTTACTAATAAAAACATCCATAATAACCTCAATGTTGCTTTGGCCAGAACCAGATACCAGCCCTTCCATAATAAACTACTTAACACCCAAACCCACTTGTTGCTAAACTTGGTTCCTCTTTAGCACCTGATAATTCTCATATGCACCTGAAAAGAACATGGCCACGATATCTTCTACTCTAGAAATGTTATTGGAGTTTTACCAATGAATGGATTCGTCTTAAGACTGTATCATGCCTTCGTAATATAGCTGACATTGCATATTCTTGTTTATATATATTTAATACTGTAGTCAATTTTAACGAATGACTAAAAAAAAAAAATTAACTTTTTCCCGAACTGGAATTATGAGGAAACATTAAAAAAATTCTACCACATGAGCCATGAAGTATTTTTAACACCTCTCACAGGTTCCCATCAACATCTTCATCCAACTGAATACGGAATCCTCTTAACACCGAAAAAAGGAAAAAACTACACGGACGGTTTCAAGTAGTTCCTCAGAAGTCGTTCTTGTGGAATACAGAGACACAAAGGGTCGTGACAATGAATAAACAAATCGATCCGAGGGCAGGTCTCGAATACCAAGGAGTCACGGCACATTGGCTTGCTTGTCACAGGTCTCAAGATGGCGGCTCAAGTCACCTAAATGTCGCAACGCCGGACAGGATGAATCTGAATGCCTTCTTAATTAGTTATAAATATAGTCACTGAGATATACCCACTATTGTTACGCGTATAACATTTCCTGCAATGAAAATTATAATGATTAGCGAATCCGGAAATGTATAATGCAACTTAAACTCATTATCTACTATTCCCACAGATCCGTAATAAAAAAAAAAAATATAAATTTATAATATTAGGCTTAACACAATCTTCTCAAGTACGTTTTGGGCGGTTACTGTTTGGTTCAGCAATGATTACTTTCCCAATATTTCATTTGTCCTTATCGGCCCATTTCAATCTTTGTTACTCCAATTATGTTTTCCGAGTCCGTAATCCCATTGCATATAGCATTCTACGCAATCTTTTATTTTCAATACTATATATGTGATGTTTTCTTATCTTGAGCTAACAGTAGGTTTAGTAAGTTCATTGATTGATCCTCAATTTGGCTGTGATGAATGAACTTATCTGTGAGTAGGATATTAGCGAATTAATAAAAAAAAGTTTGAGGGTATAAATAGATTATGAGTTTTAGACGTTGTAGAACGTTTCACTTATACTGCTTTTACCGATATACTCTGATAATTCCTATAATTTACTCAACTACGCAAAAAATGTTTAGAACGAACCTCGTAGATGGCTTGTAAAGCACTTAATCTATTACGGCCGTTTCTTACTTTACTAATTTTACAGTCTTCCTTAGATTCGTTTTTAGTTACATGATAATACCATGCGAAATAATTATGATAATTCAACTATTAATTAGTAACATAGTATCTAGCCTTATATCTTCATAATTTTTGTGCAGAAGCATCCTTCCCGACTCAATTCCTCAAACCCTCTTGCAATTCGAACAACTCTCAGTCTTCTCCTTGTCCTTGTCCAGAGGCCGACCGAAGCGACTGAAGACGGCCATTTTTGAGAAAGAACCTTCGAACATTGAAGAGTTCGGTACTGATCGGCGGAGGCCACTGACCACTGATGACCTCTTCATTTCCCAGTTCTTTATCCTCCACCGAACCGTAGCGTACAGGCGTCAGGCTCCAAGGAACTGTAAGAGTTGCATGGAAAGAAGAAGAAGAACTGTCAAGAAAGTTCTCAGTATCTAGTCAACAGGAATTAAAAAAATGCGGAGTGAATTTTCTGCGGAATGGACAATAATTGAAATTTGTCAAACCTAAGAAATTTGATAGTTAGCTCATAAAATAGTATTTAAAAAAATAAAAGTTTATTTATATATTTATATTTATATGCATAGCCGTACTATGCAATTTCACCTTATGTAATACTGTAAATATTTCCTAAATTATAATCGAATAAGGCAAGGAATAGACTTAAATTGAATGTTGTCAACTTTAATGTTCGATAGAACACTTGTTCCTTTACGACCTTCCGTTTTCGAGATATATAATCAAATTAACTAAAAAAAGAACCTTTCCACACCCGCTCTCCCTTCTTAGGGAAGAAGTAGGAGTAGGGACCCCTGTTCATCCCTTCTCCCCCCCCATGTACTCTTAATTCAAATACTTGTCCCCGTCATTGTACTCTAGGATCCATTCAGTGGTCTATTAGACGAAATTAACAGTCTGATATGTCGAATCGGTTTTTAGAAGGAAAATTCAATATATAATAAGAGGCAATTGACGAGATTGGCCAACATATGTTGAAATATTATTTTAGAGGAGAGTCAGAGTTAGTTTAGAAACAGCCTCCTCAGTCGTTCGGTGATTTCAATATTTACTCCTGAAATTAAAAAGTAAATATGTGTCATGACGGTTAACGAGTGAAAGCTGGTAAGAGTACTTAAGAAAGCTTGCTAAGTCAACATGCGAACATCTCGGCTTTCGTTTCAACACTAAGCAGACATTGGCAACGGATTGCTGAACGAGTATGACCATTACCTTTATTATTGCAGAAATGTTCTATTGGATGATATGGCAATGTATGTATGGCAATAGTTTTTTTTTCCCGGAAGAGACAAAAGTATGAACAAAAGAAGACTGACTTAACTAATAGGCAGCCTGTAACCATCTAATTTTGTTATTGTCTACCTTAGGAACGTCCGTCACCCAGAAAGTTAATCCCGACTCCCGATTATCCCGGCAGATCGGACGCCGGTTCTCAGACCTTGACACACTGGTCAGGAGAGCCCCTCTGCTTCGCCATTGTCAGCCACATGCTCATTGTCGGGGGCTTTTGCAACGGAGAACAAAGACTTGACGATCATCCATTACGTAAAACTATATTTATAATAACATCAGATCCCTATTGTCCCTGAGGAATTACAGGAAAAGTTTTATGCTGAGAAAAAATGACGTAATTTTTTTTACCAACGTTAAGGGTTCTTCAATATTCAACGATTCGTAAAATAAATCCTTGGGTTATAACTTCAATCGTGGTCCGATATACAGACTGCCGCATAAAAGTTTAACGTCAACTACATTTTTCATTAATATTCGATATATTTTAGAAATAGTAAATCGAAACTAAGTGTACATAAAATAATACAATGTTAGAGGTACATAATAAAGAATTAAATTAAATTTATACTAGTTAGGTGAAATTTACAAAACAAAATTGGTGAGTTAAAGTAAACCTCTTTTTTATACTTTAAATTAAATTAGGTTCTTAGATGTCGTATTTTAAATCTCATTTAATAGGTTATAGTAAAATAATACTTAATGTCTCAAATAGAAAAAAATATTTACTCACTTTTTTTAAAAAATTTATTTAATCTAATTTACAACTGTACAAAATAATAAATAAAATATGTAAATATGTGGAATGTTTCATTTACACTTGAAAATCTTAGGAAGAAACCACCTATTGGTGATACTTTAAATTAAACAATTAATTTAAATTAGAAAGTCGCGTTGCCATCTTGTTCTCATTTTTTTTATTAACGTTTTCATAATTTGACTATATCTAGGCAGAGAAGAAAAACTTAATATATCTTGTTAAGCATGCTACTATTTATTTTTTGGTTGATTATTTTTATCCTAACCTTGAATTTTTTCAATTATTAAAAATGAAAAAAGATATGGATATTTTATATATTAATTCCAACACCATCATTCTAAAGATACTAAGAGAACAATTTTTTTTAAATACATTGAAAAATATGATATTTATTTATAATTGGAGAAGACGGTCGGGGGTGCGGTCAGCAAAAGAACATAAATAAACAAAAAAAATATTTATTTATGCCGACGTTTTGACCTAAGATTTAGGCCTTCATCAGGGATGTTAGCATAAACTCCTGGCTAAAACTGAGCGAGTTTTAGCTAGGATTCCCTGCTAACCTCACTGATGACCTGAAACTCAGGTCGAAACGTCGGGATAAATAAATAATTTTTTACTTATGTTCTTTTTGCTGACCGCACTCCTCCCTGACCATCTTCTCCAATTATTAATCTAAGGTCAATACGGTAGTATCTTAATCGTATTAATCTACTTATATAGATACGAATGAGAAACGAACATTTTAGACTAAAAGAAATTTAAAATAAAATTAAAAATGCCTACTTATATTTCAGTATATTTAGATACTGGTGGAGAGACATATTTGCAATGGATAAAATTATTAACTCTGGTTAGAAATGAAATTATATATAACTCCAAAAAAACATGGAACGGTTCTTACTTGCTCAGAGAAATGTGACTCAACGCTCTATTTCGAGGTTAAGTTGTAGGCACGTATCGTGTGTTATAACGGAACTCAAAACGGCCGCACGAACCATGAAATATTGCAACGTAAGCAACTGTTGAGCATTACACGTTTGTGATAAAAAAAATTAAACATTAATATAAAATAGCACGATTAATGAAAAAAAAAACTGAAAAAAAACTTGAACTGTTTTATTTTTACACCTCGTATTTAGGTCTGTGTTACCAAAAAAGGGCTCACATCTGCTGAAGATGAAATCTCTGTATTAAGATGACGGAGCGGGTTGCTTCATCACAACCCACTCATGGTGATGCAACCTGGCCATCCCTCCTGCTCTAGTATTATAGTAGCGTAAGTGGGAGGATTTATGTTTAGGGTTCTTGATAGGTTTATTGGTCCTAAGGTTCGATAACCCCTCAGTTACAAAATAAAATTAAGTAGTTTCCCAAATAAACAAATCTTGTGCATAGTATAAATTTGAGGATCCCATATTTAAAGGATCTTCTAAAATTTTGTGATATACCAGGTATAACTCACTAAATATATATATAAACAATAGATATAAAAATAATCAGCAATTACTTACACCAGAAATAAATAAACAATATTTTTTTGTTTTATCGCCTCATTGAAATAGTTAGCGAAGCGAAAGCATATCGTATCTGCTGAAAATGTTTTAGAACGAGCTCACATGAGTTTTGATTAATTTTCTGTAGGATTATTTGAATTTTTTTTTTAATTTATTAAAAAGTTTGAATTATAAAATCATTTATCAATATCCAACATAAACTTATATTGAATCCTTACTATAATTAACTCTTTTTTGTCGATATATTTTATTGCCTTTGCTATTATTTCCTAATTATTTTAGTCATTAATGGAAAAAATGTTTTCATATTTAAAATTAAATTAAAATTCTTATGTGCTTAATTTTTTTTTTTTTTGTTACAGCAAAAATGAAAATACTGCTACAACTAGCAGTCTGGATTTTCCTCTCTGAAAAGGTATGTACATATTTTAGTTCCAATATTGTTTTGATAAGTTATTCGTTTGATTATAAGATTTGGTTTTGCTCAGTAACATGTTTGGTTGTAGTTTAAAGATATTGACTGTTAGTAGACAAATTGTTTTTAGAAAAAAAAATTACGAATTAGGAATAACAAAATGAAATAAAATATATTAGCCAAATGCTAGTAGTATTAACTGATTAAAATATACATTTCATCAGAAAGAGTGTAACCACTAAATAATTTTTAAAAAGGGACCAAAAATGTTTGAAAAATTAAATTTTATCATATTAATTTATTAAGTATTTATTTTTAATTTAAACCAACATCTACTTGGAAGTGATACACTATGAATAGAAAAAAATAATAAGTACGGAAAAGATTTGAAGGAATAAATTTAGATAAAGATATCATGAAAATAATAGGGGGATTTAAAAATAAATAAGAAGATATAAATGGAATTAGAACTTTCATTTGTACTTTATGTGTTAAATAAATAGATATATTACAAATTAGAAAAATTACAATTAAAAAAGTGTAACGTAATTATTTATTAGGAAACTTATATGAGGAAAAAATGGTTTATTATGCTGGAGTTATTATTAAAATCAGCCTGATATTCAGCTAAATGTTTTAATTATATACATTTTTTTTTTTAGCCTTTTCACAAATTTATATTATTCGAAAAATGAAATCATTATATGTTAAATATTGATTTGACACAATGTAATATTAAGGTAGAATTTCCTAAAAATATTAGATAATATATTAATAACATTAGAATAATCCTAAATTTATCCGTTTTTGATTTATGTAGTTTCTCACTTTTCCTGGAGAAATTTCATTTCAATAACCAATGTCAAACTATGTCATTCCGTTTACATTTCGGCCGATCCATTGGACCTTTCCCTTCTGTTCAGCCCTGATTACTCTCATCGTAATTCGTATTTATCCTTAGAGCCAACTTCATCCAGAACTGCCTATTAGTGTAAAGCGTAAACAATTATATTTTTTAATTATTAGAAAACTTTTTTATTTTTTTGACGCATTAGTAATAAGATTTTCAGATAATGGTGAAATTATTGCTTTAATAAAATTTAAGCTAACCATATCTGATGGACCAATAATATTCCTAGTTACAAAAAGGGGGAGAGCTCATGAAAATGCTTTTCAGGCTTGTCCTTAACGACCAATATTCAAGGAGGCAATTTAATGAAACAGACGTCATTGCGACATGTCAAGCGGTTGCGGCTTCCATTCATCAGAAGCACAAGACACAAAACGACGACGCACTGCACAAGAAGTGGCCACAAATCATAACTTTATCACCGCCCATAACAGAAGCAATTGGTCACGGTAGCCACTGGAGTAACAAAAACAATTAATCATCAGCTTCATTACCAAAAGGAACATGTCTTCAACCAGAGCTCAACAAGTCTTCAGTCATTCTCCTCTTCCATCGTCCTCCTGATGGCAGCTTGTTGTAGTAAGCCCGCCAGAATAAATGGTTCTTGTTTTACTGTAAGCATAAAAAGAGAGCTTACTGTACAAGAGCTCTTCTCTTACAGTAAGAGAAAAAGGGCAGTTTGGAGCGCCATTCAGCCAAAACATACTCCCACATTGATTATGACGGCCTCCGGTAGGCACTCCCATGTAAATGACGCGAGTGCGAAACCTGGCTGACTACGCCCAATGAGTAAGGGACCGCACCCCCACGAACTATTGTTCAGCGGGATCCTTGGAGGACCAGGGGTCGAACGCCTACCGTCGTCCTTCCTAGGCGCCTTCCTAGGTGTGGGAGCAGCTTCTGCCCACGCGGCGAGGAAGCATTAAGAAGGAAGTTTACTAAGGAATAATAGGGAATGTGTCAAGTTCTACTATTTAAAAATCCAAATTTATAAGATATTATTTTGTTTGGTATGTGCGATTGGTGGAAAACATTGAAGTCTTCAATGCGACGTCTACTTATAAATTTCAATATGCCTATGAAAATATAACAATAATTATACCGTGATAATGTTGATAAATAATAATAGAATAAATTAATCAGTTTACGGATATAAGGTATTGGCTAATCTCGGCAAAAATCAAATAGTAAACTTTCGTGTTAGGTTTTTGAGGCATTGCAAATAGAACAGAAAACCGCTTTGGAATAAAACTCTAATTAAAAAAAAAAATGCACCTACGCCACTTTGGCTTTACACTAACGATATAAAAAAAAATAATCTAGATCTAATAAATATATATTAATCAGTGGGATTAAATCATTAACTGTTTAAGTTGCCATCATATTTGTCTATAAATTTCTTTTTGGAAATTAAATTTGGAAAATACAACTAGTCAATTTGATGCCCTATTTTAAAGGCATTGACAGTCTTGTAAAGAATCTACGTATTGGTAGAACCCCAATGTTATTATTAGAGGTCTTGAGACCATTTTTCAGATACCTAGAAGGATAATCAGGAATCTAAAGAAAACAAAGATTAGAAACTCTAAGTTTCATGTCATTTCTTGTATGTTTTCCACTTGAAAGGACGAGCCAACATGGATGGTGTGAAGACCAAGAAAGCCCTACAGAGAATATTTATATAATGCTTTTGATACCTTAAATATCATTGCTTGATAACAATTATTAATAGTATAGTTCGTTACTACAAAAATTCATACCATATTACAATCTAAGCATCAAAATATTGTGAAGAGAGGTACCTTCAGTGAATAAAGAGGTGGGACAGAGAAAGCATGAAAGTGAGCCGCTTTATATTTAGAAACAATAATCTGTGCCAGTATACGACAAACAAGAGATACAGTTGGGGCTCTTATCGTGGTGTCAATATCAGTTCCATTAGAAGTAGTTAAAAGTTTTTCTAAAATCCGGATTTGTGTCACAACATAGCGAAAGTCAATGTCCTTGGCGTACTAATAGACTATTCATTGATCAATAGGTTCAAATATGATTTTTTGTATTTTTCTGACGCAGTTTAGATTAAATTACAGTTTTATTCTGGGCGATCAACTTCTTCATTATTACGCTCTTTTTTACTATATTTTTACTATATCTTCTTGCCTTTGAAATTTGATAGGTCAATATTTTAAAAATAGACGATTACACTGGTCGATATTGGTTATTTATATTTTAGAATATATTTCGATTTCTTTTAAAACTGGAATCTTCTGAGTCTTTCATAGTCAATTCTCTGGAGCAAGGTATTTTATAGTTTTCGAAGGCTTGACGAATTGATGCGGATTCTCCAATTATATATTTTATGGATCACGGGGACTCACAGGTTTTCCATTTAGGTTGGTCCTCTTTTGTTGTTAAGTGACTGTCGCATAAATGAATAGTTCTTGTTTTAGATTCTTGCTCCCCCGAAGTCATTGGTCCTAATATAGGTCTGGAGAAATTGAAATCCTTGAAGATTTTCCTGAAACATTTGCTCTGGATTCCAGTAGTGCATTTCATTATGGAAGGAGTGCTCATTCTTAGAATTCTAATCGTCCCACGTTGAGTTCTAAGGAACGGGGTTGCTTCTACATCAATGCCAAACAGGAGCCATTCTACTTCGTATGTCCATTTGGTCTACTTAAGGAGCTATCTGAGACGGACGAGAGTCCGTAAGACGTGAGTCGCTTAGAAGTTGTCCTAAGAAATTATCACTTAAGCCTGATTTAATTAATTTTAATCCTGTTTTTTTATTCTTTTTTATATAATATATTTTTTTATTAAATTAAATTTTTTTTATTGATAAAAATTAAAATCTGTCACGACCTTGGGCAATGAGTAATATTGATACTATTTATTGTCCATTGATATTGGCACATGCCAAAATTAAAGAATAAATTTAAAAAAAAATATTATACATAAATAAAAAAAATAATGAAATTTCTAAAATCAAATAAAATCAGAAAAATAAAAAAAATTAGGTACACGAAGAAATAAAGAAGTCAAAAATCAGGTGGATGTATCACCCAACGTTCACTTACCACCCTGCTTTGTTAATTAAAAACTTTGTTAGTTGAAATAAATAAAAAATTTAAGACGGCTTGCACTAATCATTACAATACAAATTCCTTTGTTTCTTTTCTTTAATATCTATGGCATTAGCTCATAAGTTTTGGAAAATAACAAAAACAAAATATAACTTTTAGACATTCTAAAAAGCTAAGGCATTATTCTCATTCTAGATGGAAGCAATAAATTTTTCTGAAAACAAACCACCCACTGGCTGCCAAATTTAAACCTTTGAGATATGACGTCCGGGTTGTGTTACGCCACCAGTAAAAAAAAAACCGGTATGCTGTTGGGATTTTCTTACTACCTGGAAATATTCATCGATTTTTTTTTAATTCATATAATTTTGTTTTTATTTAATCATTTGCTTAATATGAGAAAGCGATTTTCATAATTTACAGCTGATTAAAACAGTTTGTTATGGAATTTGAAAGCCATACGAAGGTTGTGTATAGGGGAATGTAAGAATTTTTGGATGATATCTGAAAGAAGAGGGTTGTAAAAAAATAGACGCATTTTTTTCGTACCGTTTATTAAAAAGAGTAACATTAGTACTTCATACATATATAGTATATAAAATTTATTACACATACTTCAGAGTGTCTTCTGCCTTTGATTGCCTTGTGTCATTAAAAGGTGTTGATATGAGTCTAGTTAAGGTGGTATAGTCTAGATATAGCCTGTAGCTGCACAATGAAAATATTGGAACATGAAGGGACCGTTTTACGGGGTCAAATATCATAAAAACTACTACCCTTACGAAGATAAAAGTTATTTACTGCATACTATATTTAACTAGCTTTAATTTTAATGCTAACAGACATCTGTACGTCGAATGGTTTTTGAGATATAAATTTCTTAAAATAATTCGCTTACTACTGATTTATTAGTACATTTTTTATGAAAGGTTGCTTTAAAAAAAAACTATATCTCGGGAACTATTCAACATAAATAGTTCTATGAGGGCTCATATTATAGAAAATTTACTCTACTTTAAATGCTATTTTATTGGCATTTATTTATTTAGCATTTATTACCATATTATGAAATGCTATATTATTTTATTATAAATCTAGTGTTGTAGGTAGTTTTAATAAATAAATAAAATACTATTTTCTTTGAAATTTTGAAACAGCCGCCATTTTGGTGTCCCCCAACTATGCTTGGCAGAGTGATCACATTTGACTAGTAATTATTCCCAGTTTTCATTAAAGTAATCTTAAATTGGCGTGAAATAACTGACATATTTTTTATCGGGCTCTTGTACTATTATATGTGTATGTACAAACAGATTTAAAAGAAAATTAACTGTAGTTAGAACTATAGCTAAATTGAAGTTGTTATGGATGAATAATTAAAAAAAATACAACAGTTGTTATCTGTTTACCCATAACTAATTATTTTAATTATATCAGCCATTAGTAGTTATGAGCGTACCTAGTTGCTTGTTTCATCTAACAGCTGATTTAGTTGCAAGAATTAGCTATGGACACACAGATAACAGCGGGTCTTTTAATTATTATGGCATAAAAACTGCAGTTAATTTAACTACGGTTTTAGCTACGGATAATTTTCTTTTTACTCTGTATACTAGCTTGCTGTTTTGGAGTTCATGATTGTTTTACTAGATCAAAAGGAACTCAAAGAAAATAACAGTGATAGTAGATAGATCGCAAAAATAAATAAAAAATAGTTTGCTCAAATGATTTTAACAATAATAAATTAATTTATTTCAATATAGTGAGAAATAATATGATTGTTAGAGTCCAGTTCAGACGGAATTGGTAGGTTAGGTAAGGGGCAGGCGGAAAGGTTAGGGAATTGGGAGCAGCCAGATCGAAAGCAGTCCTTGGCATTTCTTATAATGAAGGTTGTCCGTAGGGTCCAGGTCGGGATATCCTCTAGTTCGGGAAGTCGGTCGGTAGTAGATGTCCTGGAATTACCCACACCTAAAGTATAAGGCATTATTATAATTTTGGGTGCGATTTAAGTTCAAGGATGGTCGGTACTTTACATACACATATTTTGGAAATTAAAGAGTTTAGTCTCATTAACAACATAAATATTAAATAAATATATGTTTTAGTAATATTCATGAAGTAGAAAGAAAATAATATATCAAGATTTCATTTTCTATTTGTATTTGACAGTATACCACTCTGTTAAAGTTTTTATATTAAAAAAAAGTGATTCTTTTAATATGTGTCATAAATTTTATTTATTTAACATATGATAAGTAAACGCCCTGAATATGCATATCGGTGTGAACCCAAATTATATTTGGAAGAAATATTTCTTAAAAAATATACATAATTCTGGTATTTGACACCGTCTGAAGCTCATACCAATGTTTTAATATAAAACATTATTGAATTTTATAATTCTTAGTTTTAGGATGAGTTTCAAAAATGGAATGAATCCTTAAACTAAGCTTATATATTTTTTTCCAAAAATTTACAATTTTGGGTATCTAGTTTCTTTTGAGATATTTGTCAAAGCTTTTATTTATGTTTTATGGTTAATTTAATCTTTTGTTTCATCTCATCAAGGTCTATCTAATTTCTGTTTAAACATTCAATGTGATAAATTAATTCATCAACGTATCTATTATTGTTTATCAATTATTTTAAACGTTACGTTTATTTTTATTTATAGTAAAATTGATTCATATTACTAAAAATTGAAATAGAAACAATATTTAAAAGTATGTACATAATATTTCAAACTATTATAAATTTTAATCATGTTTGTTTATCTTGAATAACGTCTTAAAAAGTATGTTTAATTAGTAAAGAAATAGGGAGTGGCTCATTGGTAAGGCACTGTGCTACAAACTTCAAGGACGCAAGTTCGAATCGGGCTTTAGCTGATAATTATTCTCTCTTTCGCTGTAGCCGTGAGTTCAGCCTGTGGGTTTAGAATCCTCCACCCAGCCTCATAAAGTAGATGGCAACCCTTATTTGGGAAATAAATTAAATCACCTCCTTGCCTAACCGTTGGTCTAGTAACAGTACTTCCTCCCAAAGTACTACATCCTTCATCGGTTGTAGCTGTATCGATTTAATTTGTTTTTTTCCATTATCATAACGCATAACAATGCAGTGCTGTAAACCTTAGTTCATTTTTTGCAGTTTTTATTTATTTTATTGATATAGTTGACGTAAATATTAATTATTTCAAGCTATTACATATCCTTAGGTATAAATTGTTAAATCGTTTAAAAATTAGCTGACTTATATATATATATATAAGTCATATATACAGGGCTTAACGTTGATACGGACTGTTATTTATTTTGAAATTTACATATACAATTTTTTTTTTTTAATCAATTAATTTAGCAATATCTGCAGATATATTCAAGAATTTCCATATTACCCCCGATTCAGGCTGCATTTATTGATATAAATTGTATAAAAAATCTTAAATCTCGAATGCTTTCTAATTTACAAATATATCTTATAATATTAGCATTATTTAAGTAAATCTTGGATTGTTAAAAAAAAATAGATATTTATCTAATAAACTGCGACATTATTTTCATAAAATTTAAATTACTGATTTGATTTGAATCTTGATAAAATGGAAATTAATAGATTATTTATTATAATAAATTTAAATTAGATTAGTTTATATAAAGAAAACGGCATAAATAAATTATAAAAATTAATTTACCGACCTGAATGTCAGGCTCTCTCCCCGTTCTATATAAACGGTTATGAAACCTACGTGAAAGGTTGAAAGTAACCAAGATGACAAGTCAATGATGAATTGTCCACGTGTAACAATCAATCAGTTATCTAATCTTTTATAAATCTACAAAAATAATATCCGATTGATATGACGAATTGATATCACCATAAACTACTATAGGGATGTCTCAATTACCCATATTAATTGATTAATTTTCTTTAATGTGATATAAAGATTATGCAGGACCTTTTGTTGAACAGTCAATATCTATTATTGAGAAGTGCCTGGAAGATGCCGAGAGCTTCGAGGAATAGGGGTAATACTGACGGATTACCAAGACCATTTTGAAATCCGATAAATTTGTATCCAGTCATATAATTTTAGCGTATTCTTCCACTCATCAAAGAACGGGAACGTCTTTGACCTTAAGAAGATCTGATTATCATAGATTATTATACAAGAATTAAAAATAATACAAGTATTCATTTAGAAAAAAAAACACCATATAACTGTATAGGAGGCCTCCAGACTAATTATCTATAAGACAATGAAGAGGACAGGAACGGCAGAGGAGAAGATCTACCGAAAAACCTCTTTCATTAACACTCAGCCTTGGCCAGTGATTGGGAAATAATAAAAGGAAAACCTCTAACAATGGCGGATCAACGGTGATTGACGGGGTGTATAAAATTAATCGAGATGATAATTGTGTCCTTTGTGTGGCATCCTCCCGATTGTTCTTGGCTATTCAACGGTGGTGGACAAAGGCTACGGCCGATGGTCTGTGTGTCTTAGTAAACGGACTTCGCAGGACAATAGGCTTTCCTGCCAAATATAGAGATGAACAAGTCAACATGTAGCTGCTTTGGAAAAAAAGCTATCAGTTTGGAAAAATGTTTAATGTAGTAAATCCCAAAATGCAATGAACATGAAATGAAAATTAGTTTATTATTCTGAGACTAGATTCGTTTAGAACAATTACAAAGGAAATTTTAATTTTATAATAAGATATATTCGCCAAAAAAACAATGTGGCCACACTTAATTATAACTCATATTACAATTGTATATAAATAATTTTAAATACAGAGAAGAAGATAATAACTAACTGACGAAAAACAAAACAAAAAGGTAGTTACAAAATATTTGTACTATTATAATATTAGATTAGATTGGTAAACTTAAAGTTAGTTAAATAGAAGGGTTTTAAATGAGGGAAGTGTTGGTACTTGACGTATATTTGAGGGAATGGAGTTCCAGTGACATGCAACTCGGGTAAAAAATGATTCATCCAACGTAGCAGTTCGGTGAGGTAGAGGGCAGATGTCGGATAAACGGGACCTGCTAGAACTAAGCATTTGAATTGCAGGTTTTCTAGGATATAGGAGGGTAAAATGTAGATATGTAAAATTAAATTTAGGATTTACTTTTCTTTTTTTTTTTTTTATGGGGAAGGAGAAGAATCTACAATTTCCCAACTATTTTATAATATTTTAATTGTCACAACCATATTTACAAAATATTTTTGCATACTTCTTTGGGTGAACTATATCTCCCGAAAAGTATTTATTCATTTTATTGGAGATAAAACTTTGGAACCTTTTAATTATTAAATAAAATTTGTAATGCATTTATATATTGTTGGTTTACAAGCGAAATACACTAAGTCAAACATCAAAGTTAAAGTTTTGAGATATTTGATGATATAATAATTTTTCATAATGTACATCGTAAAATGATTTTAGAATTTTAATTGTTACCCTTCTGTGGTCGGCAATAACAGAATCAAGTAGATTCTAAAGCAACTAAAATTAATGAAACTTAAAATTCACATTAACTTTATCATGAAATGACTACAGGAATTTTAACTCTCGAACCACTTTCGTCTCATGCTGAATTAAATTATCATTTCCGGAGTAAGTTCAAGTTAAATTGTTCAGTTTAAATTTTAAAAAAAAATGATAGATAATAAACCAGAATGCTATTAAACATGTATTAAATGAATATATAGTAACATTATTGTAAATTAGATCTTTAGAAATAAGAGAGTTCTATCTAAGTAATGAAATTGGAGAAGCTTGTAATAGCTTTGAAGACCTTTCTAGAAATAAATTAATATCATAAACTATATAATATATAAATAGTAACTGTAGCATATACTTGGAAAAATTATTGTTGTTAATCGAGCAATTTGACAAAATTTAAAAATTCTAGATTATTTCATCCTTTACTTCTTTATTTATTTGAATTTGTTATTTATTTATTTGAATAGATTACATTGTAGTAAGTGGATTACTACATAATGACCAAATTATAATATAATTTTACATCATATTAAATTACAATTTATTACTAGAACTTGTAAATGAATAATTGTAAAAATGTCAAAAAAATCAACACAACACAGTATAAAATATAAACATAATTTAGATTTTAAAAATCCAAAAATTTTAGATATAGTAGATCAAAATAGAAATAAAAGAAGTAAATAAAAAATAACAGAAGCAATATACATCTCAAAAACATCAATTTTAAGACAGATAACAAAAATTTGTGTACACACTACAGAGATATAGTAAATCAATTAGTAATTTAATGTTTTTTATTAGTAATTCGAGAGTATAACAAATTTAATACATTATTGTGTTGGTTAATATATAGTTAAAAACATATTTTTAAAAATATTGTTAATAAATTAGTCATCTTTTGTGGGACAGAGGTAGAAGAATGTTGACTTGGCTTCATCCTATTTGTTATCAATGATAAAGATAATCTGGTTTCAGGAAGGGATTTTATATCTCCTTATTTAGAATATGTTTGTTTCTTTAATTATTAAAAATTTTATATTAGTGACAGCAATATGTTATTGTTAGCAATACAAGACTAATAAGGAGAAAACACAATGTAATTTTAGATAGATGTTTAATCAGGTAATTGTTTTACAAATTTTTGAAAAAGAGAATTTGTCTTAGATACCTGATGCTGAGGTGATAACACCGAAACATTGTTTTTTGTTTATTAATGATATAAAAAAAATAATTAAAACAAATCTTTTCATTCAAAAGTTCTAATTATATATGAAAATCTTCCTGCAGAAGATATAACTTAAAGAGTATAATTTA
>NW_027107159.1:677515-704104 GCF_000696795.3 Halyomorpha halys | reverse complement strand
TCCCATGAATTAACAACAACGCCTCCAGAATCAACAACCCAATCAATTTGTAGTCAACACTGTAGGATAGTCCCTATATATCTCATAGTTATCTCCTGTTGAATGGGTTCAACAACCTTCGAGATCGTTATCTAGTCCCGCAACAACGTTACGTCTTGTTAGGCACCCATCGTTTTGTTTCCAATAAGATTTCATCAACGTCGGATACCGTACATTTTTATTGCCCAGATCATCCGCGTGGAACAAAATTTCATTGTGACTTCTGCTAGGTTTTCATTATAAAGGACGGTCAGAGCACACCGGATTGAAAAGAACGTGACTTCTTAGTTCGGTCATAATAAAAGAGACAATTTTATTCATCGGTAAAGAACTTTTTTATAGACATTTTGTAACTACAATGCTATATGGCAATCTATCTATGATCGATTGAAACGTAAAATTATGATAAAAAATCGATTTTTAAATTAAACAAGTTGTAAAGAAAAAGTAGCATTTAGCATTTTAGAGAAAAATTTACTTCGATAGATAAGAATACTTTAAGTTCTTTTATACTGTTTTTTTAATACTTTATATTTAATCTATATCTTTCTATATTTTTTTATACTTCTAAAAATTAAAATATAACTAATAAAAAATGATCAAATTAAATTTATTCATTTTATTCATTATTCACAAATGAGGAGTAGAGCTCTGGGATCTTTGAGGTGCCATGAGATCTCTCACGGGGTAATGAGCCAATGGAGGCGGAGTAAGTGCGCTCTGACCGCAAACACTACATGAGTGGAACATCTGGAAGAAATGTTGAAGCTGAATTTATTCTAGTAACTGGAAATCGTATGTGAAATTCAAAACATTGTGGAACAATAACACATCCATAAGGAGTTTGTATGATAACTATTACACCCTCCCTTTATAACTATTTTGATTCTTTGACTTTTTATAAATTATTTTATGGGCTTTAGCTATATCACAATTTGCCACAAATTTGTGCAATGGGTAATAGTAATACTTTTACACTTTTATACAAAAAAATAAACGTAAATAAACTAAAATAACTAAATAATTATAAACAAAAATAAAATAAAAACTATAAATCTAAAAATAAATGAAATCTCTATATGTATATAAGAAGAAAAATAAATAAATATAATAAAACTAAGTAAAATAAATTATATGTAATTTTATGTTTTGTAGCTTCTTTTTTTTTTTTTTAGTATTATTTAGTTTATACCTGTTGTTAAGTCCGAAAAATAACGGGTTCATAAATGATATGTTTGTCCTTTACAGTTTTAAAGTTATACCAAGTCTAATTTTCTTAATCCCAAGAAGAATATTTTATTGCTGCAATTTAAAAATAATATATTTATTTAATACATTTCCTTTTACAGGTCATTGGCATATATTATAAATTAAGAAAAAAGCAAGTTTTTTTTTTTTTAAGAATTTATTTAGAACAATAAGTTAGTAATCAAATAAACTTTGATATGGTTTCAAGTAACTTGTAAATAACGGTTTGCTTACAAGCGACCAGTCCATATCCAAGGCTGCTCAACAGTCAAGGTGAGCAACGAAGTTAATTTTGAACAGTTTCAATTTTCATTTCTTTTTTAAATATTTTTCGAACCTGAAATTATAAAAATACCGTACATAAATAAATAGCCGTTATAAATTGCAAAAGAAATGAAATTTGTTTTTATAATTTTAATTATATTTATAATATTATAATATGCCCCTTTGAAGGGGTATAGATAATAATGATAAATGCACAAGTATATACTTTATTATCAAAAAATAAATAAATTAAATTTAAGATTTAAATTAAATATAAAAATACGAATAACTCGGATGGGGGGTACCCCCTGTGTTGTATAATTTTACAAATTATATAACTCTTCATTTAATTTTACTACTCGTTGCTCAAATAGTATAACTTTAATTTACATGTATTCTATAGTTCTATATGTTACAAATGAGATCATCTGATGGTGGTAGTTTGATTTTACTTTAGTGACATCAGTTATTTTTCGATCTAGACATTTCCTCTTCGAAAGTCAGAGCACCGCCGAATTCCTTTTTTAAATCGGCATCATCCAAATATTCAACTTTTCGTCCAGCTTAATACTAGACCAACTTTAATTTAAATATTTTAGTTCTAATATTTTCTTTGTACGTTATATTATACTTCCTTTTATTTCCTAACTTTTCGGGCAAGTTTTCAACTCGCCTAGTTCGTAGTATTTCTAACTGTTCAGGATTTTAGGATTCAATTCACTGAGAGAGTAAAATAAAATATTATTTGGTGACCACTAAAAACCTTTTTATATAATAGAGAGATATACGAAAAATAACGTTAAAACTGTAAAATACTTATTTAGTCTGGTGTTAAACAAATATGCTAATTAATAATTTATTCCTGGTAACATGTTCAAATCTTATTTAATTTAACATTTATAATTATGTGGAAAAACAAAAAAGTTGCCATTATTAAAACCTCGAAATTGAGGTGTTACTTTGTCATATTAGTACCTTATATAGCGCTAATATTATGATAGTGAAAAGTTAGATGAATATCTTTCACATTATCACATGAAATAGAAGAAATGTAAGAAATGGAATCCTTAAAAAGAAAAGATTACGAAAATGCAAAAATCTTCGTTGTGTATGCAGACAACAAAGCCGGGATTAACAGATGTTTCCTTAGCTCCTGCGTTGTATAACTTGTTGTTTTTTTGTCCCTATTCCAAATGGCTCCATTTCGTAAGAGCGGCTACTCTGTTCTACCTAGCCCTTTCTCTTTTCAGGATTATGAGAAGTTAGGAACTGGAATACGCGTGTACTGTTGCTTATATTGGCGTTTGTTAGCTGAGGAGCGTGTCTTCGTGATGTATTGCTTCAAGTTTCTCTATTGCATTGTTCCATCTAAATGTCTTGAATTATTATGTCAAGAAAATATTTCGTAAAAACGTTTCCTAAAATACTTAAAAATAATTTTCACTACTAAGTAGAACGTTTAGCTGATGAGTCGCTATTTACTATAAAATCATTTCAAACATGGCGTTGGGATTGGCTGATCCGTAAATCAGGTAATTGTTTACAAATTTTTGAAAAAGTGAATTTGTTTTAGATACCTGATAGCTGAGGTGACAACAGCGAAACATTGTTTTTTGTTTATTAATGATATAAAAAAAATAATTAAAACAAATCTTTTCATTCAAAAGTTCTAATTATATATGAAAATCTTCCTGCAGAAGATATAACTTAAAGAGTATAATTTATAAATTATTAATTTATACATTTTATTATAATTTATATATTATAGATTTTCTATAATTATATTTAATATTCAAGAACCAAGCATTGATTTTTATAATCCCTCACAAGTCCCATGAATTAACAACAACGCCTCTAGAATCAACAACAACCCAAACAATTTGTAGTCAACACTGTAGGATAGTCCCTATATAAAATTGGAACACGGTACCCTTCCAAGCTGAATAACTATTAAAAAAATAGTTATTTTTATGATATAATTCGAGTCTTAAACACATTTATTCTGTATGAAATAGTTGGAAAGACCCAGGAAAGAAAATAATCCAAAAAAATATTTATTATCCTTTTCACCTGGAATACGTAGATTAATAATAATGAAATCATTAGAGATTATCATATAAAGTAGATGGTGGGGGAAGAGAGTGTAATCCAAAAGGAACAAATAATTGTTATCAACTATTTATTTGCTGACGTTTCGATCCACTCTGCCGTAATTCATCAGGGCTAAAAAAGATACAAAACAACTAAAAATATGTTGGCAATGTAGGATAAGATAAAAAAAAAGTAAATCAAACTATGATTATAAAATATGTAAATATAATTGATAAGAAAATTATGTGTTGATAATTTGAATAAAAAGAAGAAATAAAAATAGTTATAGTATATAATAGATAATGAAAAGTATATATATTTTTTTTTATTATTATTTTTACACTACCTTAGTTTACTTTTTTGTATCTTATTATCATACACTGTCAAAAAAGTTGTTTTTGCATCTTTTTGAACCCTGATGAAGCTGTACAAAGTGGGGCGAAACGTCGGCAAATAAATAGTTGTTAACTATTTTTTGTTCGTTTTCTCCTTCATATTTTTCAAAAATACGGTCAATCATTAGTATATACAATCAAAGATTAGCGATTAATTATTATTATATTCAGTGATTTAGCTTTAAGTTATCACAGTTCTATTTCTCGAGGCAAAAGAACTACGGTTCGCAGGGAATTCTCTCTTTCAACGAGCTATGTTCCAAAATCGGAACCAGTCGATATTATCAAAGTCCTCCAACACTTAGAACTTGGTAATAAGTATTAGAGGCAAATATTTGGTAATTCATATTAGGCCAAACTGAAAACAATTATGCCTCTACTTGTAGGTTCCTCTAAAACCTCTTGCATATCAGCTTGTAGACGAACTCTCAACACCCCATTACATGAACTTTCTCTTTTCTCGAATTCTCTCAACTCCCGCAACAGAATATAAATTATTTTTCTGTTTTCCATTTACAAATATTTGTTTCTTCTAATTCTATAATTGACCCTCAGCATTTATAAATAATCATTCTAATCAAATAATCAGTCTTCTGCATTAAAACATACCATAAAATTCAATCAAAACAATTATGTTTTATTGAAAAAAAAATGTTGGCTTTTCATTCCATTTGCAACTGGTCTCACTTTCACTTGCACCAATCATTGATATATAATACCATAATTAAAAATAAATGCAGGCACTTAATCGTGTAACTAATTACACCATGTAGTTGCAATAATTGTTAATAGCTGTTTTTTCCTTCGTTAGTTGAAGGATTTCCTTTTTAATTCATTCTTTTTTCCGTTACAATAGAGATAGGCATCTACGACCTTCCAAAAGATCCTCGATCTCTTGGAAACTGTTCAGGGTGTTCCGCTATACTCATGGTTAGTGAAAGGAAACATATCGATCTAATATGAACTTATTTTAGTTAAAGTCTCATAAATGAAAGAAACTCGATATCAATAGTAATTAATTAGTAAATAGAACATAATGCACTCTGAATATTTACACACTGCTACTCGATAGGAATTCCAATAATTAAAGATATCTTCCTTAACAATCCTTATAATTCTGCTCCTTATAGCTATCCGAAGAATCATCTGCCGTTAGTATAAAGTATCAGTACTAAGTTGTACGATCTCGCCAGTAGATAACCAAGAATACCGGAGCTGCCGCATTCCTCAGGAGTATCTGAACGTCGGCTCCGGTTGTAGGGCTCTTCTGGAGATAACGTAGCAGGGGGAAAGGAAATGCGATTCTTGTTTATGGTTTATAGATTCCTACGTGATATCTGAATCTTTTCAGAGAATTCTTTTTTTTTTAAATCCCATCTTACAAAGAATGAACATACCCGTCTTTAATTTATATTCTTTTGTCAGTCAATATAAATTGGATCAAATATTTCAAAAATAATTTAGGTTAGTTTATGGGACTGAAATTAAAGATTACTATTGAGCTCTACCGCCCTTTTACTAATTTAAAACTAATCTCTTCTCTAAAATTCACATGTATTCAGTAGTTCAGATTGTATTATTTTTATACATTGTACTGTAAAAAGGGTGGGTACTACTCTGTAACTCCGGTCAAAGTCTGGATGATTTGGTGCAGATAACTGTTTTTATTTATTATTTTTTTACAAAATGCGTTCTTCATCAGTTAAACTCAATTTTTTATGACCTATTTTTATTATTCCACCTTAGATATAAAATAAAATATTACTCGGTGATTACTAAATTTTTCAAAATATGACATAGAAATTTGAATGACGTAATTATGCATCCTCGCTTATATCTCGTGAGTTCCCAAAACAATCAATAAATAAATGATTTTAATAATGTATAACAAAAAAATATATATAAACCATGGACCACATCAAACCACTCCAATTACAGGAAGGAGGTAGCTATAGCCAGATTGAGAATAGGTCATACTAATTTAATTCATGCATACCTGATAAATAAGCAACCACCGCCAAAATGTCAATACTGCAACACTGTCCTTCCAGTCAGTCACATATTTGAAGAATGTCATTTCTATTACATGAACTTAAATAGATTGGGAGTGGGACCGAGTGTATCAGATGCCCTGAATGATGACCAGAAAAACATAGAAAAAGATTTAATTTTCTAAAAAGGAATAACTTTCTGAATAAGATTTAAACCCGAAAGTTTGTTATACGTATTAAATAATTCTGAAATAAGTAATTATTTAAATTTATTTAGCAATTATCTAAAGAGTGTCAGATCTTGAAATAGAATTATAAAGTGCTAAATATGAGCGTTGATGACCTCAGGGTTTACGCCCTAAAGCCCCAACCAACTACAACATTACAAAGATAATAAATTATTAAATATAAAAACATACAAAAATCTTTTAAAAAATAAAAATTATACTATTTAAAATAAAAATTTTTTTTTAAATATTTTTTTTTATTTATTGATAGATATTACAATCTGCCACACAGTTGTGGGCAATAGGTAATAGTGATGATCTCATACATACTAAAATAAACTAAAATAAATTAAATAAATGAATAAAAAACAAAAAATAAAAAACTCTCTTAAAATATATAAAAACAGAAGAATAAACAAAATGAACATAATCAAACTATCTGTATGAAAAATAAAATAACATAATGATAAAAAAATATAGTCTCTAGTCACATTTACACTCTAATATACAATATTTACACAATCAACCTGAGGATCCCTGAGCCCACTCTATCCTCCACGTGTGATGGGTAGAGCAGAGCTCAAAAGATCCCAACGCATCCCTCTCGTTGCATCACTGGTAGTGAGTCAGTGGAGGCTGGGCAAGGGCGCTAAAGCCGCAAACACTCAACTTGAGTGGAGTATCTGACCATTGCCAGAACTCCAATTGTAAAATAAAACTGATGTTATTTATTCAAATAAATGTGGTGATTATATAATTTGAATTATTACCATCACCTCTCAACTACAACATATTCTGCACTTAGGGAAGTTACTTGTTTTTTTTAAGAGATGCATATACTTGAAGCTACATAGTTCTATTATTCAAGTTGCATTCTTATCTATATTGATGCTTACCAGATAAAAAAAAAATCCATCTAAGCATTATATAAAGCTGCATCAATGAAGAGACTTTCCCTAAAACCTACAGCTCTGAATGCCAACCGCTTTCTTTTTTCTGCTCTTCTAGTGACCAGTGCCGATATTTTATTGCGCAGGACTGTGGAAATATGTCGCAACTGGACATTTATTTGACGAAACATACTTATTTCTCCATATGTAACTAATGAGGTAAATCATCAGTCGAGGGAAAGTTATAATGTATCTGCTACGATTAGTTTCCTTCAGTTCAAAATTAATTATTATCAAATTTTGTAAATATAAAACTTAATCTTTATTTCGTTTCTTAAAATTTAAACCTTATCGTTATTTGGTTCTCTCTAAACCATATTAGCTTGTATAAGAAATAGAAATTAACTGCTATTTAATATCTGCAAGCATTCAAATATTATACGAATATACAAATAAAACATTCTCTAAAATTTTCAGATACGCTACTTGATAATATTGAAGTGTTGCTCTAGTAGCCACTTCTGACTGTCCAGAACTGTACAAAGCATGCGCAGAACAGGTTTTGAGAGGGTAAAACTCTTACTACGCATGCTCCGTTTAGTTCCGGACAGTTAGAATGATTGTTGGAAAAGACCTTAATTGTTTTAATACAAAAGAAACCGTTTGATAATAATTGATACCAATTTCTCAAAATATTTAAGTTTTATAAAATCAAACTTGGTAAAATATAGCCAGCTTTTACAGGCGGTCAAAAAGAAAAAATATGTATTTTTAACTGCTTCGGTTTGATAGTAAAATTTTATTTTACACTATTCCAGTTTTTATAGCTTAAAGTAGATCACTGTCATCTGATTGTGCTTACTCAATAGTAAACCTAGGAGATGTTTCACAATCATTGTCAGAGGGGACAAGTCATTATTGGAGCAGATCATCATTCAGATGAAATATAAACAAATTCAATCAAAAAACTATATTCTTTGATATTTATACTGTTGTAAATAACAATAAATAAATTATTAAAACAAAAAAGAATTCTTTGATATCAACATAAACATGAGACAGGAGGTCTCAAATAAACAATTAGCAGTACAAACATTGAAATGATACAAGGGATTGCGATTGGTTGTTTCAATTTTACATCAAATCATACAGTGGATAAGGATGCAAATTTTTTGTAATCTATGTTCTCATATTTCAAACAGAACCATATAGAAATAAACTAGTAAATTCAAATCTAACCAAACTGCATACTGTTTACATTTATGAACTGTTAGGTGCTACCGTAGTCTCTCGAAAACTGTGCTTCTTTCGATACGATATTTTGAATAAATTATCGATACGCGATGTACATTTATTAAATTTTAGTCAAAGGCAATCGTTTAAAATATAAAATAAGAATAAATAATAAACTAAAACCTTTAAAATAAAAAATAATTATTTATTTATTGATATTTACAACTGTATAAAAAATACAACAAGTAAATTTGATCATAATGATAATGATATGATACAGCATGTAGAGAAACTACCCAGTAGTAGAACTAATTACATTTTACAATATAAGGTCACGAGGCCATCTTCTATTCAGGCGCTTCGGAGGATTGTCAGGAATAGAAGAGGAAGCAAGGTTAGAAACGAGTGGGTTTGGGTGCTTAGGGAGTTTATAATGGAAGGAATGATAAAAAAAAAATAATAATTTAACTAAAAAAAATAAAAAAAACCCAATCGTGGAAATAATTCCTATTTTTTTTAAAGAGGCGGGATTTCATGCGATAATCTCCTTAAACATATTAGTGGATTGTTAGTAATCTCAAAGATAGTACTGTAGTCTGGGATTAATTTCTCTAGCCCGATCCCCTACAAACTGTAGCTAAGTTAATAGGGGTGTTACAAAGTAACCTCAGTCTATGAAGGACGTTTATGTAATGTTATACAATACAACCAATTAAAAAGGTTAAATAATATAAATTTTTGTTATCTATAACTTGTGCTATTGAAGCAACGATATAGTTTTATAACAATATATTTCTTAAATTAAACATTATTTCCGAGGTATCAAAAAATACCTTGAAAATAAATATACCCTCTTCCTGCTCTAAAGAATTCATTCAGTGTTTTCATATACGGTAGCATGAATGGGACCAGTATCTTGGCTGGAGATAAGCTACCGTTCACTGTTAGATTAATATGAATAGCAACTCAGAGCAATCGACAATGAGATAGCAATCAACAAAGGCTTCTATTGATTAAACATGAACACAGTAGCAGGGGATCACAACGTCTTTATCAATATTGAACGTCCCTTGTCAATCAATCAATTAAGTTGTTAGTACCAGCAACTGGACCCACATCACTGGAACTGCTGGAGTATGGAGCCCATGACCACAGAACAATAATTAGCTAGTCAAAATTTTCAAAAATGTACTTAAATCAGACGCGGTATTGATATTTTAAAGAATTCTGCTTAAGCAGGAAATGGTTCATAAATACGAATGCTTTTTCTTAAATAGGATTAAGCAATCATAAATCAAAGAATTCGACCAATATATCAAAAATAAAAAGGTAGTCTTAGATTTATCTTTCTTCCTTTTTACAGTTTTCTAGGTATGCAGCATATTTCTGGCTTATGGCGAAAACAATAAGATTACTTGTTAGGGATGCTGGCAAATATATTTCAGCACTAAGCTTTTATTTAGTTGCCTCCTGTAAGCTGACGAGGGATGTTAGGTTACCTCCTCTCTTCTCATTAGTCCATAGAAAGGGGTATAATGAGAGGGTAAGCTGCCAGGAAAAGTAAAACGAAAAAAGAGAGTTTGATGAACTCTAGGGATTTGGCAGACGAATAGGAGGCAATCAGCCCTTGTTTCCAGGTTAGGTTGGCAATGGCGTCAACTGCTAGCCAACTTCTCTCCTTTTGGTTTCACCTAACATTTGAAGGGTATGCCACTTCCACTCCCCCCCCCCTCCCATGCCCCTGACTATTGCAATAATCAAAGTGGTGACTAAGTTAAGCTTTGCTAAACGTTAGTTTCCATAACCAGCTTAGATGCTCATACTCAGTTCGGATATTGTATACCTCAAAACAAAATGACTGGCTAAAAATATGGCTCTAAAAAAAAACAAAAAACTTTTTCTAATTAAAAAATAACTATGGATCATTAATATATATTTATGGTCTCACAGTTGATTCGTTTCCTTGTCACGTGTAAGTTCATTTCTCTATTCAAGTTTGCCATGGAAGTCTTCAATTCCATGGCAAACTTGAATAGAGAAATGAACTTACACGTGACAAGGAAACGAACCGTTAGTCTAAAAACCTGAGAATTCTCTGGAGCGGAGAAAAAAAAATTTTAATTATACTCCAAGAGAAGGTGTTCTTGAGGCTGCTTTCCTCTACGCCATACTACGGTCTAACGATTAGTTCATTCACCTCTAGCTACTAGTAAGTGACAGGTTATGAAAAGAAAATGGTGACAAGAGGAAGTGGTTTCTATTGTTTGCTAAACCAAAATTCTAGTCAATACCAAAGCATCCCCTGAGCCCGAACCCTACATCCCATACCTCTATTGAAAGATCCAACATCCTGGAGCTCGTGGCCCAACGTTAAAAAACCGTTCCTCCTCGGAGCTGATAGACACACAGAAGCGACAGCTCTGAAGGCAGCTCGATTGTTGTGCTAACAAGTTGGCAGCCCTGATTAAGGGAGAATAGGAAGGCCCACGTGACGGACGCTCGTGCTGCGCTCTGGCTGTGTCGGATTGAGTTCCCACGCATCGACCTTTGTCTATGGCGGATTCGTTCCCTGTATTGTCTGGGCTCGCCTCATTAATTCAGCCGTGGCCAACACGATGGTATGTGAGCAATCATATAGCCCACAATGGCTAAATGTACTCCCCTTAATTAGACTTGAGCCAAAAATTTTTATTACGTGGAAATCCGAGATCATATGTATCAACCACTCCCCAAGATATTGTAAAAAAGAATAGGTGAAATAGTGATAAATTGTTATTTAAAATAAAGTTAACCCTCATTCTATACTTTTAAAACCAAACGTCGCATTTTCGCTTCGAAGATATAATATATGCGTTTAAGAATGTATCTATAATTATATGGTTACTTAAGTGCTTTTCTTTACTTATATAAGTAAATTCTAGCCTGTAACCTGGTTACGAAATAATTTTGCCCAGTCCAATGACTAGAAATTTTGCAATTGTTAGTCAAAAAATATAGAATAAATATATTTATTTGTGAAAGACAAAGTCTTGTGCAAATTTCATTATATAAGATACAGTTATTAAAAAAAACCTCAGTCTAGTGCTTATTAAAAAAACAATAACCAAAGATAGAACAAGTGCTGCATAAATAATAAATAAATAAAACAAACTGCATAATACAAACTATTAACATAATATTCTTTAGTTCATTATATTAAACCTAAAATAATGAGAATTATTTTATTTTAAATAAATACAGATATTTATTGGTTTCTAAAACCATTTACATGCCACTTACAAAATCAAACTTATTACGCAATGTAAACATAGAGTCTGTTTAATTTAACTGCCAATGTTTAATATATTTTGGGTGTGTTGTAGTTCGCAAGATACAGATATGGGTGGCTTTAAGAAATATTGCATATTGTCAAAAAATATTCCATATTGTCAAAAAATATTGCATATAAAAAAAAGCTAAAAATATATGTTGACAGTTGAGCAATGATCATGGAACGAAAGTAGAAAATATACATGAGTGCTTACCAACGACCAAGAAATACTAATTTTTTGGTATCACTGTCATATTTATTCACGTGAAAAACAGGCTTGAAAACTTTGGATTTTCCGATTATTTTATAAATTCCCGTAAGGATTCTGTTTATAACAAGCATTTTCCCTTTCGCTATTGTTGGTGCAATTTTTCCGGTGCATTTCCTTTGTGTTGCAATATTCTCCAGAGAGTTCAGGAGAAAAATACTTTCTCTTCTTATTTCAAGTTTAATTGTGCCATATCACTGATTATTATTTGTCTATTGTTCTTATTCATTTACAAAAAAAAAAAATAGAAATGAAACGAGTACATTCTTTAACAATTATATTTAATCTGACTTAAGACTTCAGCTTGGTGTAATATACTAATACTACAACTACTGTTGTTGTAATGCGGTGCATTCATCGACTTTATGAATATTCATGCTAAGTGCAGCAGAGGATGGGAAGGCCGTTCGGCGTGACGAAGGATTTTCTCTTTCTACTGCTCATTAGTCCAGTGCCGTCACGAAAATAGACTCGTAGTTCTAATAACTAGATAAGCCTTGTAAGAAAATATTTATCGTATCCATTACCAACAATTAATGAACAATTTGATAACTGAATCTAAAAACTATTCTAGAAGTGGCTGAATGAGCGTGGTCATTAGTACTATAGACCGAGTTTAGTGCCAATTAATTTTAATAAACCATAATGCCAATTTATGAGCAGTGCTCCTTAGGTGTTGTTTCTCTCTGGGCTGATCGGGATGAGTTAAGAGATTGCCTGAGGGCAAAATCAAATATGCAGCTGTATGTCGATGTATTCAAATCTTATTCATTGGAAAGTTCTGTTACAGCTGAATAATGATTCAGTTTATTTGCATCCATCCTTCGGAATGAATTTAATAACATAGAAGTGCATTACTTGAGTGCGTACTACGGCCAATGATGCTGCTGGGAAAGAGGCGCTGGGATCCCGGAGTTCTGCTTTGCCATGTGGGTGGTGGGGATTTGTTTAGGGGTCCCGGGGCTAAATGTAAATATTGTATGTAGGTCCGATTGTGTTCGAGATGATTTATTTTGTTTTTGATTTGATTCATCTATTATAATTTTTTTAACACCAGGTGATTACTTATTTTACTATTATTTGTCTAGATAATTTCATTTTATTTTATAGTGATCCTATTATTTCATTTTTATTATTATTATTTATTGTATTACTTGATTTTTTATTATGGTGTGATAGAATACGTTCGGGACTGATGCTCCCCGACCTTGAATGTGACAAGTTCTATTATTATCTCATTAAAATATGTTTATTATCTCATTAAAAAACCATTTATTGATTCCCATTTGATTAGAATTTATATGAAAAATTGATGCAAAGGTTCCCTGGAAAAGTCTATTTTTCGAAAACAAAATAAAAAATATTGAGATGTGTTTACAGTTTATGGTAGATTCAATGTGAGAAGACGGTTAAGAAATGCGTTCAGTGGACTAGTAATGAACACAAATAAGTAAAACATTTTATTGTTTCGGCCTAACTTTTAGACCTTCATCAGAGTTTAAAAAAAAACAGATTACGACCATAATAATGTTAAAAAAGAAAAAAAACAAAAGAAAATGAAGAAGATAACTAATGATACTAAAATAAGATGATATATATTGCGAAAGATAACAAACACCTAAAATATAAAATAGATAAATTAAACTAAACAGTACTTTTTGTAAAATACTCTAAAGGAGGTAGAAATTTTAGTAGATTAAAACATAAAAATCCAAACTTTTTTGTTAAATACCGCCTTTTTACAGTTCCCTCTCTTTTACTTTATTTATATAACAATTAAAATTAATGATGGTTACTGGAAGAAGATAGTTTGGTCAATAAAAGTATAAAAAGAGTAGAAGAAAACTATTTATTGTTAACCAACGTTTCGTCCCACTTTGCAAGGCTTCGTCAGGGCTGTCCTATAGAAATAAGGATGACAACTGACCAAACAAACTAGGTCATTTGTCATCTTTGTTTCAAAGATTGATCAATGCATTGACAAGAATTTAACTTTTTGTTAAAAAATTTAACTAAATTGTTGCGATCCTTGATTGCTCCTTTTTTTTTTTATACCAGATCGGCCTGGTGGGCCTTACATGGTTGATATAACTTATATTATATATATTTTTTAACAGTTGATTATGAGGGGGTATCGTCATACAAATGACACCCCTAACTATATAAAATGTTCTTATTAAAAGAAAAAAAAATAAATAGATAAGAATAATGCTTCTTAATAAAAGAGGAAAGTTAAAATTAATGACAAAAAATAATGATATTGGTACGCTTGAATGCACCTGAATCATAAACAAAGGACACGAACATTTTTGTTAGTTTTATAAAATACAATTTTAGTTGTAAAATTAAGGTGCTGCACTAGGTCTACAGAAATGTTTGTATGTCAAATACCAGGTGATATAAAATTTAACTGATATAGAAACAAATAACCTGAGCTAAATTATAAATAAGGAATAGCAAAATGTTGGGGAATCTTACATTTTTTTTAGTTGAAACTATTTATTTATTTATAAACTAATTACTTACATCTGCAAGGTTAACCATCGATATAATCATAGAAATATTTAATAGGATCTTCCATTTCGCATTTACGTGAGAACTAGGCAAATTATTCAGCGATCACGGAATTCAAATCTAAAGTAGCTATAGCACTTAAAAAAAAAAAAAAACTTCCAAGGGCAGAATTGAACGCTTGTTTTTTTAGTTCTCATCAAATAGTATGATTATAGTTCTTGAGTGGAGATACTTGAACCAACGCTGCTCAAATGCTGTAAAACCAACAGTTGGAGAATATCAACAGATTTTATTATTTCTACCAATCTTTTTCCTGTTGTCCACAAAATCCCATTCGTGTGGGCAGTGCTTTGTGCCCACATAAATTTTTTAACCCACCGGCCCTGAGATCACCTTTTTGGTTTAGGCTTGGAGCCAAGACTGGTCAGCGAAAGGACCTACAGCTAGGAATAATTTTAAATTCTAGATAATCCTCATCTGAACACACAACTCCTGTCATTCGACTATAAGTCGTGCTTTCTGCATAAAATTCCTTACTTAATAAATAGGATTAGATTAATAAAAAATTTTTTTTCAATAACTCCTTGGGCTCTACCAAACCATCAAATTCCTCCTTCATCCAATTCTTACAATCTAAAATCCTACGTAAAATCCTTGATGCTCCTTATTACGTTACAAATAAACCCATCCACAAAGACCTTAACATCCCATTGGTTACAGATTTGGTCCAAAACAGACATGCGTCTTTTCATTCCAAACTCCTTACCCATCCTAACCCATTAATTCTTAATCTCTCATCCTTAACAATCCCTGATGATCCTCCGAGGCGTCTGAAAAGAAGAAGGCCACGGGACCTTCTAATTTAAATTAAGTACCACGCACCAATGGTTGGTTCCTTCCCAAGATTTTCAAGTGTAAATGAAACATACAACTTATTTACTTATTTTATTTATTATTTGCACAGTTGTAAATCACATTAAATAAATAAATAAAATAATTCCTTAGTTTTATTTTTATTGACGGTAATTTATGAATAATATTTTATCCAAGGCTTTATTTAATTCTAAATAACTAATTTTATTTTATTTCTTTTCCAGGTGAGTTTCAAGTTTCGACATTTAGGTGCTGAAAATTTCCGATAAGTATTAGAATATAAATTTCTAAGCTAATTTTTGATGGTATTACTAATTTCGCTCCTGGTTTTTGAAAATAATCGACAATGGCCCTAAAAGAATGTTAAGTCAATTTTAATCAACTCTAGAATAGTTTATTGATTATTTTTTTTCTGCTCTCAACTTGAGCTTTATTTTTCAAAATCGTCACTAATTTATTCTCATCGATAAGATAGGTTAAATTGTTCCATCCCGTAACCATTCCCTATTATTAGTTTATTACTTAAACTAATATTATACGTTAAGATATTTTATAATGTTTATATTTTTCAATTTATTTACACTATATAAGTTACATTCAAACTTAATTTACACAGTTTGTTTTGCTCGTTAACGATACCAAATCATGTTGAACTGTTAGAGATGTTCCTGTTTTCGGAGAAATGCCGGAGTAAGATTGGTACCAAACCCTTCATCATATTCACATCCTTTGCTACCTCCTAGGCAGGAGAAGACCCGTCCAGACCCGCTATCCTCCTAATTGCACGCCTTAACGACTCCTGAGGTCAACGGACGCTGGGGCGGCGTGTCTTTGATAGAATTTCGGAACGGTGTAGTCATCATCGACCTGCAAAAAATAAAACTAGAAAAAACCTTACCTAAGCTCAGGTTAAAACGTCGTTTTAACACTGATTTATTTTTCATAAAATAAATATATAGTTGGTTCTGAGTAAGAATATACCTTACCTGGTCAGGAAAATTCTTTTAGAAAATAAAATTTATAATATTTTTATTTATTATGAAATTTACTGTCATATGTCATTCAAAAGACGGATATTTGAGCTGATCGCATGTTTAAGCAGAAACATTTGTTTTTTACTCTTTTTTTTTTTTTCAAATTTGATTAAAATTGAAAAGCGTTAAGATATTCAATTATTATTAAAAAATATATATATATATAAATAAGTACTGCTACAACTCCCGAGGGGTCATACCCATATAACTGTACCCACAGTTCTTTATAAGGAAGTACTGTTGCTAGACCAACGATTGTACAAGGAGGCGATTTGGTCAGAATCACGCTCAACCGCCATTCTTTTTTATCTAATTCAGTATGATACTTCATGAAGTGTGATCCCAATCTTTCATGAGGGTGGATTCCCCAACCCACAGGGCTAACTCACTAGCTGTGACTTTTTCAATGTGATTTTTTCAAGCATAAAATTATGCTATACTCACTCAAAATCTCCCTCCTGGCAGTTGTGAGGCCCGTTAGCCAATGGGTGGCACTCACAAAAATAGGTGTGGGAGTGACGGACCCACCCTATGAATACCACGTCAGGAAACGCGCGATGTACTTAAGAAATACATCAAAATCAGGCAAAAGGCCTTAGGCCTCCACGGTCCGTCGCGGCAATGAAAAAAAAAAAGAAAGAAAATTAAAAAAATTAGAATTAGCTCTACAATATTTTTTCGACTTTATTCAAGTTTCCAGAACATATAAAGTTATTTATAGATATAATGTATATTATATAGTTATAGAGAAGATACCTGAATTCCTTTTTCAATTTCAGGCTCGTAATTATTTGATTTCCATATTGATGTTAGCCATTTTGTTGTTAGATATTTGATTTCCATTCCAAATGACCCATCACAGGCATTCGAACCCCTTTCAAAGCCAGTTCAGGTGGTGACATCAGATCCGCTAGCCCTCAAAGTGGACATGAAGATGACTGAAGACTTGTCCTGTATAGTTGACCTTGAAGATTATTATCAACCATTATTCTTCCGAACAAAGGTATTGAGTGAATTCTTGTCCGCTACAATATAATACTTTATAATGAATCCTCAGATACTCTTTCATTAATTTGGGCGCCACATTTCGAAATCACTTTTATTCAGCGGTTCAAACGTCCGATCCAAGAACGAATACAAGCCTAAGGTGTGGCCGATTGACGAATGATCCTCTACCTTGAAGTCTAGCTCTTGCATCCTTAATTTGTTAAACCGGTTTGAAAACAGTTATTCTCCTTCGGCTACATTGCATCATTCTCAAAGAGTCAATTCGCTTTGCTAAACTTAGAACGTTCACAACAATGTTATTTGTGAAAGGTATACAGAAAATATAATATAAAAAACAAAAAAACAAATACTACCTCCAGAAACTATAAGTGTAATCAAGAAATGAAACAAGCATAATAGTGATAATTAAAAAGCGATAAAAAATACCTATAGGCCTTTATTAGAACTATCGGAGATTCACTTCCTTCAAACTCATTATGTAGTAAGTGGTCCGAGTTTCACATCCGCCGGTTACGTGGTCAAGAAATTTGCATTTTGTAATGGCCGCCTTATACAGGTGCAATCTAACGGTTCTTGGAGCAGTCTACGTTTAATTTCATGAAATTGGAAATCGGGCCTGTAAGCGCAATCGGTATTTTGCGCTGTCTCTTAATGATTAGAAATAGGATTATTTAAGATAGAAAATTCTTTTAAATCACATATTATATTTTAAAAAAATGTAACTTTACATTCCGTCAAGAAGATCTTCAATGAATCCGATTCTTTCAAACTTTGAACGTGAACAAATATAAATATTTTAATATGAAAATTATTTTTATATGTGAAGGAAAATGTTTCGGGTACGTTCAAAGAAAAAAACTCAAATTATTTAATTTGAGCCAATGATTCGCCCCACTTTGCAAGGCTTCGTTAGGATTTACAGAAGCCCTGCAACTTGTGCCAAAACGTAGATTCAAATTAAATAGTTTTTGGCTATTTGAGTGTTTTTCTTTGATCTTACCCTCTTGTCCGCCTTACTCCACACTAAGTTCTATTTTAGAAGTTTTACCTCTCTTCATTGAATTGTATTATACGTTTCTCAAATTGTATAACTGTAATTTACATATATTCTACAGTTCACATTGTATTATTTTTTACTATATGGTTAAAGCAGAGGAAAAAAAAAATCAAATCAAGTACTTTAATTTACAAATTGAATTGCACTTTAATTAACATAAATTATTACAGTGTGATCGCTTAACACTTTTTTAATGTGATATAGATATTTTATACGATGTTGTATATGTAAAAGAGGGACATGACGGAGGTCGCGTTGTGGGTTCGATTCCCGTCTGGGACAGTTAACATTCATTTTTCTACGGTCCCGAAGAATGAATCTTGACACTCCTACCTTGGTTAGCACGCGGCGGCAACTCAGGTAGCCGCCAGAGGTTGGCAAAAAGGGCCACTATGTTCCCCCCACCAAATACCAGTAGCAGTACTAGTATCAATATACATGTAAAGGGCATCATACAGATGTGTAGCCTATATAGAGGATACAAAAATTAAGTATAGCCAATATTGTTAATCTACCAATCCAAAAACTTTCATTGGTCCATACAGATATAGATCTTAAACAGCAGAAACCATCAATCAATAAGACCCCCTAATCGAAGTATTTGTAAACAATTACTCTTACAACACTAACATTTTGTAAAATACAACAATGATAGTCGTGCATTAAATTAACAGTAATCACATGATATGGCCGACAGATAGATAGGACGTTCTCCTATCCTTCACCCTAGGATCTCCACTCTGACCTCTCTTGGCTAAGAGAGCTTTCACGTGCCCTCCATATTGAATTTTATTAATGCCTAAAAGCTTCTTATGGCTTTCAGTATTTGTATTAAATCGGTATTAATATTTAAAACAAAATTTAAACTCATTAAGTATTTAAAATTTAAAGGGTCAGAATCTTGGGATTGAAAAACAAAAAATTAAATTAAAAAAATTAAATAAATAAAAATATTAAATATCACAGGGATAAATCCGAATATCTGGGAAAATAAAATAATAAACATGGGCATTGATGACTGTTGGGTTTTATGCCCCTAAGCCCAAACAAACAACGACAATGTAAAATAAAAGTAATATTTATCTGGCTGCATAATATTAATTAAATTAAATACTTGAAAACAAATTATGGATATTGAATAATATAAAAAAAGAAAGGATATGAATATATACAAATCTACATGTTTGCACAGCCTTGTATATACATTCATTATTTACATATATGACGAAGGTTGATCTTTGATTAGATAAAGAAATAAGTGGTGTTGAAATGGGGCTAGGAAAGAAATTCAATATTAATTCTTTTGTTCTCACAGCGCACATTATTAGTGTTTGATACAAACCTAATTGCATTTATATTTCTAATATTGCAGTAGATAAATGCACTCAGCATATCAAATTTTTTTTTTTTTTAGACAAAATAAAATGAAATTGTGTTTTAGGCCTCTATACCCTCATACCCTCGAACAGTACTAAAGAAAATCGGTAAGAAATTACAAAACTAGTTATCATGATGATTATAATTTTAGAGTAAGACCTTTACTCTAAGACAGTCCTACGTTTACTATAAGAATATAATTTCAATTAGAAACATTATTAAGATATAAGAATTTACTTTATAATGTTTTCTACCTGTCTCAAACAAAAAATGATATAATGTATTCTAAAATCTAATAAACGATTAATGATTTACTAAATTAATCAATATTTAAAACCAAACTACAATGTTTTTTTTCTTCATAACCCCTATTTCTGAATTTAATTTATAGTGTTTAGCAAGAATATATATTATGGTCCTGCACTGTTTCCTTCTTCTGTAGTGGCCTACATTTTAAGGAGTTTTGACTTGTATTTTTGTTGTAGTGGACGTTCTTCAAATTTTATAATGTGCTGGGGCACACATTAGTTTTGAATTTTAAACTAAACCTAAAAGAAAAAAAAACTTATTTCCTAAATTCGTGCCAGCACACGAACGCCGTATATAGATGTAGATATACTATATACTAATGATAATGAATATTTTATACCCTGTGAGAATGATTAATTTTCAGTTTCAAGTTATGTTAAATCCGCTTGCTGAGATTTTACTAGAACTTTAAACAATGTTAGATGATTAATAGGAAAGATCCGTTACTTAACGTGACGAGCACTATGATAGGAGCAACATGGATGAATATCTCGCCATGACCGAGGACTATAAAAATGATTTAGATAGTCTTCGTGTTCTCACGAAATTGCGAATAATGATGCGAATTATTATTAACTATCTTCGCCTATCAATCTGTTACATCGCCATAACGGAATCAGATATAAAATATCAGGCGCCTTCAAAATATTAGTATTTATTGAATTGGTTTTATTAAAAGTAGCGAATGATATTTATAAAAATACAGGTTATTGATCTTTGAAGAGGGACGACGAACGTTAAGCTGGATGGAAGACGGGATGGAATCGCCATTAATTATACAGATCCGGATAACTAGATAATGGCAGGTGGCGGGGCAAGATTTTTCTCGATGCTTCGGGATCTGCACGCGGTCATTCAGCTCTTTCCGGCTCACGAAGTCATTCACCACCGTTTTGAATGAGTAAGACCTGTGGAGTCTTCAATCGTGATAGGAATCACTGAAATTGTTAGCTCTTTAGGGAAGGAGAGTTAGTTCCAGGGGAAGGTGAGAACTGTCATTATTTCCACTCTCCTACAAAATTTCTAAAATAATAGCATTTTTCATAATTTCATACTTGTTCTAACTATTGTTAAGCTATTATTATAATAAAGCAAAGACAAAACCTCAAGTCTCTCAAAATTCGGGAAATAATTAACCAATAAACGTTTCATCAAGACTAAACAACAGAAGGTTCTCGCAGGGCGTTAAAAGTTTTAGGAGTCAAAAACTCAACAAAATTGGTGCCTTGAAAAACATACGACGGATACAGGTATATGAAAAAAAGATTAATCTATCTTTGCATATTAAGTTGTGAGTGTCATTCATCTGTCATTCATAGACGTACCTCCGTACGGTAATCGGATTGACAATAAATAACAATTAACGTTCAGATTGTAAGGTTAATACAGATGGATTACGGACAAATTTCTGAAATCCGATCACTCAAAATATTATTTCTAATCCATATGTCTTATATATTTTTATTATAAATTATAAATAGGCTTAATATTTATAAGAATTCATTAAATATTGGTGAAAAAATAATATTTACTGCTATATAGATAATATCCATGGAATTAGAACCTTTATGTGAACTATTACGAAGATAGAAATTGAAGCCAAAATAGCCAGTGACTTCGTGTAGTGTGACAGAGGAGTAGGAAAAGAGTGCGAGCCAATCATTGACATCCATCTGTTTCAGTTTAGATCACAATGGCGGAAATTTCTATGAACCTCAACCTTCCTTTCGTGGGCGTGTCCTTTTTGGCTTCACTTTTGCTATGAAAAAGATGATTATAAATTCCTACAACTCCTGATTATAACTAGTACCTAATATAAGACGATAGTATTTAACATTTTTATGTATTTGTGCAAAATACACCATTTATTAACTTATAAAAAAATCTATATATAACTATATTGTAAACTTGTGTATTACTATTACTCTCCAATTTAAATGATAATGTTTATTTATATATTATATTTAACTGGTTAATTTTTATTTTTATGCTGAGGGGGGTTTGCATTTATTTTGTAATTAATTGTATACTACTTTATATATGAAAATGTGGACGATGTAACATAATAAAATTACAATAAAATAAACTAAGGTCGGGTTAAATATTATGTAAATATAAATAAAAAATGATTGCACTTCGTTACTTATATTTACATAATTTTTAACCCCACCTTAGTTTACTTTATTGTCATCTTATTATCTTTCAGTGTCAAAATATTATTTAGTTGTTTTGTATCTTTTTTAGCCCTGATGAAGCCCTACTTTGTAGGGCGAAACGTCGGAAAATAAATAGTTGCTGACTATTTTTTATTCCTTTTTCACCGTAACCCCCACCATCTGGTTCATATATTACTTTAGTTTACTTTTTTTTTCTGTATTTTTTGAAATTTTGTAAATTATTTACATCTATATCGACTGTAGCCAATTTTATTTTTATTCGAGCGATTCCTACAGGCAAATAAATATATAAAAAATAAAAATAATCAATCTGTTTTAAGCTTATAATCTGAACATCTATTCTTGGTTTTACTGTCGATCCTATCAACCGTACAGGGGTTTCTTAAAATTTGAATGGAAGCTCAATACATGAATGAATTTTCATTCACTTGTTAAACGAATAGAGCTCTTGGTATTAAAAAGAAATTGATTTTCATTACTATAGAAGAAATAGAGGAAAGCTTATTGAATAAAATGAATGGCGTTAAAACGCTTAACCTTTGTCGGCCATTTTATGACTTTAACTACTTTTATTGCCTTCCCTACCAAATGATAGCACGTCTCACACCATCAGCCTAAAAAAAGGAAATGCTCACATAAAGATAGTACACCACTTCAAAACAGTTATATTAAGAATGGAGATATGGTTAGTTTAGTTAAGGTTTCTTAAAAGTTAGAAAGGGGCGAATTGATAATATCATAGCATCACTTATTAAATTAAAAGATTATGGATGTGGAGGTGGATTTATATTCAGTCAATTTTAGTATTAAAATTACTATTTTCCTGAATATATTGAAGTTTTCCTGAATACATTAAATACATATATATTTTCTTTTTAAGTATAAAAAGATATTGCTTATATATAAAAAAATGTTTAGAGAAATACAGCGCTTTTGTTCAATAAGATAATATTAAGAAACAAAATAAATATATTATTTTCATGAATGATGATGTCTTTAATGAACTTATACTAAGACATAAAAAAAATAACTGCCCGTGGATAATGTTGCAACGGGAAAAGGGAAATTATAATGTCAAGGTTGCTAAATAATTTATCGTTCTCCCTCAACTGTCCTAGTTAAATATATCTCTAATTTAAACCAGGATTTATCAGCGTCAGTTCAAATATCTTTTAATTTTTTTTTCTGCTAACTCTAAAATAATTTCGGCTTCGTTAGTAAGCAAGTAAACTGGCTGTTAAAGACAGTAACTGTTAAAACGAATTTTTCGTCCGAGGTCAGTTTCAGTTTAATTTCTTTTAAAGTTCGGGTTAACTTTGTGCAGTCAACAGTTTTAATTACTGCCTCGTTTAAGACTATTAAAACTGAATGCCAGAAGAATTTAGGAGAATATCTCGTAACTCATGGTATGAGACTTCACGGAAACTGAAATAGTAAATTATCCGAGTATATCCTTATAATATTTGTATATTGAAGGTGCAGGATGTTATTTCCTAATTTTTTTTTTTTTTACCTAAGTACTTTATTTTTTAAATATGTTGAACCAATCCTTCCATCATAAATTTCCCAACCACCCAAACCTACTTGATTCCAATCTGGCTTCTCCTTCATTCCCCCTTGAGGTCTGAAAAGAAGATGGCCTCGAGATCTTTACCTCAAGAATTATTATTGGAATTCTATCAATGTGTAGATTAATTACATGTCTGTATCATGTCAACTGCCATCAAGTTTACCTATTGTATAAATATAAATGTAGTTGTAAATATCAATCAATATCCAAGGGATATAATAACATTATATATGTAACTTAAGTTTCGTACGAATTTTCGTTTTAGGGATAGGCTATTCACACTGAGACCAGTTTACGAAACTGGTTTAGTCTCAGAGGCCTTTAAAATATGGATTTCTGTCGAAAAATTTGAAATTTTTAACGATCGCAACACTTTCTCTTTTGTATATAGTTGAGTAATGTAAAAAATAATAACTACACTTTGGTCCAAAGAGAAATATCTGTTCTAACTATTCTCCTTGAAACTTAAAGAAATGATTAAAGATTTCAAATAGAGATAGTATAAAGTACCATATAATGTAGAGTCGAAAATTTCATAGTTTTATGAAAAATAAAAACAGACAAGATATGGCTCATACTGTATCCACTAGCTGAGACTATATTTTTGACCTCACACAAAACTTTGATGTTGTATATTTGTATCTAGAAGGTAAAGTAGACTACAAATATTGCTATTTTTTTTTTAATATACCTTAAAATCCAGTCTTTGCTATTGGATATAATATGGACCATATCTCGCCTGCTTTCATTTTTTGTAAACTTCGATATTTTCGAATCCACACTATACTTTATACTATCTCTATCTCAAATCTCTCTAACATTTCGACAGTTGAACTTATTAACGTTCCTCGAAACCCCACCTCTCCGAATTCCCTCTTACCTAACTAGAGAGAGATTAAGCTATTAGGAGCCTGCCAACAGAAACAAGTCGCTAAAACAGGAGTGAACCAGTTACTAAGTTTGGCAACTTCGGTCTCTTGAGAAAGGCGGCAACAATAGAACATTAGAACTTTCCACCAGAACATGTTTCCTGTTCCTGTCTATAGCGCCGATCGAGAAATGAAAGTGACAAGCGGGCGTGCTCAGAATTCAGAATTAGAAAATGACATTTTGACTTTTACTAATCTTGGAATTTTTTGCCATTTTCTTATCTGTGAGATATTATTCAATTTTTTGAAAAGAAAAAAAATAGTTGAAAAGGGTCTATAGAGGTTGAAATCAATAAAGACCAGTGGATATACATGGATATTTTCTCCTGTGATCCACTGGTAATAAAGAATTTTGGAAATACCTCGGTCTAACAGAATAGATATATTTAAAATTCATCCTTATTAAAATATTACTTTGTGAAATCATTCCTAAAAAATCTCAATGGAATATATTTTTATTATGACTTGTATATAAAATAACACTAATAATTAACAATATAACTAATTAAAATGACTAAAACTTATAAATTATAATACATAAAACATTTATTATAGTATCAAATGCAAATTTAATACAAAATACTTTCATGATGAAATAAAATATATAACGAAATACCCCTTTAACATTAAAAAATAATATAACAGCAATAATATATAATCATATTTACAACCTCAACGAGACCAACATACCTCAGAAGTATGCCAAGTGATCAGCCAGAATAAAAATGGGTTTCCGTATACAAGTTTCGACTATACTTCTTTGTAAAAATTATTATTTGAATATTGATTTTACAAATTGATTAAAATAAAATTTTTACATATTGCTGTAAATAATTTTAATAATGTTTTATTATGTGATGGTCTGGTTGTACCTTACATTAGATTATTTTAATAGCATTATTATTGTATTAACTCAAAGTCTGAATGTTTTTTAATAATTTCTAGAACCTAAAAAGAGACCATACGTAAGCAAATTTAATTAAATATATAAATAAATGTTATAAATACATTTTTTAAAAGGTTAATTGTTTAATCGTATACGATATTCTTTTATTATTTTTTTTTACTTTTATTTATTTATTTTTTTAACCCATATAACTAATGGCAATCCTTTCTTTTGCCACGTGCTGGGAGTGATTTTTCCCACCCGGGATTTCCCGCAAAGTGAGTTAGAAATAGGACATTACGAAACTAATCGGTTTTCATTAAGTATAAAGAAAAAATATTCCTTTTTTTTGCTGCTTTATATATTTTTTTATTCATTAGTGAAAGAAATCCAAGGGCATTAATGTTCTACTGTAATGATTGGCAGTTATTAATGTCATATGTAGTGTTAGAAGCAGATATAAATTCTTTTGTCAAGAATAAAAGTTAGTTTATTTGTACTGTAGCTTGATATAAATGTTTTTTGTAATATATTATATACTTTTATAGGCTTATTTATCGTAAGATTAAAAATATCGTCTGATTTGACTAAAATAAGTATGTTGTGTAAGTAGCAACCCAATAAAGTTGGGCAGTAGCACTTTGTATTTTAATAAAGTTTTTCCTCCTACAGTTTTTTAATATAGTTGTTTTATACTCTTTTTTGTTCTATGTGTTTATGCTTTATCTTATTGTTTTTTCTATTATTAATTTTAGTTTTGGCTGTTACTTGTCTTTTACTAAACTTAACAAAATTCTTTATGTTTTAGTTTTAGATTTGTTCACCTTTTTTTTTTTAAATCATTATTTTATATATTAGTATTACTGATTTATATATTTATTATTTCCTATATTTTAAAG
>NW_027107159.1:648573-677465 GCF_000696795.3 Halyomorpha halys | reverse complement strand
AAACAGAATATTGTATTTATATGATAGATTGTTAAGACAGAAAAAGATTGTTCAATATATAATGAGTAAATAGATAATTCTAATTGAGTAAATATTGTTAATTCTCTACTATAGTTTGATAGGCACTTTAAAAGAGCATATAAAGACCTAAATTTAAAGAAAGACCTGCCTATGTTCTTTCTTTGTAATAGCTTGAAATAACTTTCTATGTATTAGCTTTTATACAATTTTGTAATTTATGCATATATTATGCTTTTTTCATGGTATAGGGACAAAATATACGCCTCTATCTTAGGGTTTACTACAGAGGAGTAAAAATATATATCAGCCTAGGAAGTAATCTGAAACTTTATCGTCCCGATTCCTTATTAGTTTGTTTGTCATACTATCTAATGACTTGGTACATTTAGGGCTCAGCCATCTTCACTGAACTAAAACCTTTACATTAACTTATTTTTTTATATTGCTTGGTTTTATAGCTTATTTTTTCTGTTACAAAAAAAAACCACTAACAGGTTCAAAGACTGACATTGAATTAGAGACAGGAGGAATAAATAACGCAATGCAAAGCGGTAAAAATGATCCCGCTATGTTGCGGATAATAAACAAAATAAAAAAAAAGATCCACTTGAAAATACAGATTACCGCGGCTGTGGCATTTTCGAACTCACAGCAGTATTCTCTGACATTTAGCGATAAGAGCTGTTTCCTCTCTGGCATATAGAGAGAGGATTTTATTATTTTAGCTGGAGTACCTCTGTACGTGTTCTCGCATTAAAGGTCATCTTATATCTCAAGGGTCGTTGATTTCTTAACTAGTTGCAATTAAATATTATGACTATAAAACTAATTGGGCCTTCTGGGGAGGGGATATGATTATCTATTTCTACGAGGTACTAGGCCACTTCATTAAGTCATTTTTTTTTTTTTTTTAGATAATATATATAATAAAGTTATTTTTTACCTCCGAGATATTAATGATCAAGATGCTCTATAAACTTAGATTTAGAATAATAAGATTTTTATTTAATGTGCAATAGTTAATAGTTTCATTAACTTCATGAATATAAATCTTAACTCGGATTAGCTTAAGTTCAAACATGTAAGACCCTCCTCTTCTTTTTTGAGGGAAGGTGGGTGTATATGTTCTTAACTATTAATGTAGTTAATCAATATTAAGCTATTTTCTTTTTGAAATATTACACTAAAAATAATTAGACAAAAAACTGAAATTAAGGTCTTATTCGGACATGGACAGGAAAAAAAATTGTCAAAGAAAAATAAATACAAAAATTTTGTATTTTTTTATTTACATAAAAATTCGTAATTAAGTGTCCTAAGAGTTCTAAAAAAGATATCGATACACTAATTTTTTTTAAAAATGATTTTGTCTACTTTACTGTAAGTTAATTTTAGTACTATTTATTGAATCCAAATGGTAATATTTATTCCTTATTTTACCCTAAAAAATAAAACCAATTGGTATAAAATAGCATAGTAATGCATAGTAAAAATGCATTTTTATACGCCTCCTCAAATCTATAAAAATACACGAAATCCATACTACAAAGTATCACTTCTTTGCCATCGACAGTCCTCTTAATTCCTATTACTTTTGGCATCGATAGTCTCCCAAGACGAAACATCGAGTTCATGGTAAGTGAATGTAACTCTCGTTGGATCAGTCGTCGGAAATGGAAAACTAGGAAAGTGGGACCGCTGATAAACAGACTGGAAATATTATTAGATCTCAGATTGGGTTGATCGTATTCTAAACGTTGTCTAATAGGAGAAACCGTCGTCTAGGAACATGCTTTCTCTCTCATTTTTATTCGTTTAATGAAATTCTTCATTTCATTGATCCGTATGCAAATGTGACAACTTTCTCCTCTAACACTTAGACGGAATGTTCCAAATAACCTTATTTCTCCTTCAATATAATTTTAAACATAAATAGATACTCAGATTCTTTTTATTATAGTCTTCTCAGTTCCGTTTGCATGTTGCATCAAATTAAATGAAGAAATATGATGAGTAATCAATGTAACCTAGAGAACGTAGATTAATGATTCAGAAAATCCCAATGAAAAAAACAATGGTCTATGAAGTGGAAAATTTCAGACGTCACAACGCTAAATATCCACTAAGTGCTAGTTTAGATAAATAAATTTATAAAGGTATTCGCCCATCTAAACACCAATTAACTATGTGTTTCTCAGCTAAAAAGATGTATTGATATAATTATTCAAGGATCCAATAATGTAATATTGTTATGTAAATCTTCGAGAATTCCATACATTAACTCCAGGTATGCATATCCTTATTTTGTGTGCCCATTCTAATCTACGTTACGTTGTTACCCACCAAATAAGTTCACAAGTTTTTTAATCACGTCTCACATGAATCAACTCTTGTGTGGAAGGTAAGTCACCTAGGGGAGTGAAGGATTTCGAACGCTTCTGAAGATGATCAGTTAAGTCAGTAATCGAATTAAAGAATTAATGCCTTTTAAATAACAAGCACTCAGATGATTGACAAGAAAGAATCATGGTCCACTTGGAATCGGTTTTTATTTTTATTTACGCTCTGTAGTGTCAGGGTCCCATCCTCTACACTGTCTATACAGCTGATATTCCAAACAATCCAAAAACTTTCCCCTTAATAATAACCCTTTAATTGCATCCCAAACTCTCCAATCCCCCATTACAACCTACGAGGAATGTTGTCGAAATCGGAGAATAAAAAAATATTCCATCAATTCACCTTTACTCTTAAATGTAAATCTACCGACTGCACTACAATATCTGTAATGTTGCTCTTTCCACTTTAGAATAGATCCGCTACCTTGGACTACATCTGGACAAACAACTAACTTCAAATCCTCACACAAGACTGAAAAGACAGGAAACTGCACGTCGATTCCGAATATTACAACACTTACTAGCCAAACGGTCTGAATTCCCAATCCAATACAAAATAATGATCTACATGACTGTAATAAGACCTCTCTGGACATACACAGTTGAGCTTTGGGGCACCACTAAACTTTGGAATTCCTCTCGTATCCAATCCTTACAATCCAAAATCCTCCATGCTCCTTACATTGTCACAAGTAAAATCATCGATAACGACCTTAATGTTCCCTATGTAACCGATCTAGCCCGAACCAGATATCATTCCTTCCATTATAAACTCTTATAAAGTTTCTAGCCTTGCTTCTTCTTTCATTCCGGACAATCCTCCGAGCCTCTTTAGAAAGGAGATCGCAATCTAGACGTTCTAAAGTAGAAATACTATTACAGTGATACCTATGGGTAGTAGATGTATTTTTATGTAAATACAATTCTAAATATCAATAAATTAATTTTATAAAATTAAAATTCTTGTATTGTAGTAATTATATGAATGATGTATGACTAACATTGGCAATTTAGCGAACTAATGACTGACGTTGCTGTAGATAATAATGAGAATGCAAATCACTGCTTCTCATATTCCACAATGACGACAGTAACTTTTGATTACCATTGCCTAACGAGTCAGCATTTCAAACTGCTGAGTTCTTTCTTAAAATCTTAGTCACCTTCACATTTGGACCGGTTTCTGTAACTGCTAAATGTTAGGTTATAACGCTTGAACAAAATAAAAAAGTAATTAGACGATCCTGTAGGCAATGATTCATCATGAGGATGGTGTTCTTGCAGCAGGGGAAGGCTTAGATCAAAAAGAGAGCAGCTGATGATGTAGGAAATTGTCCATTATCCATTAATTGCTATTCAGAGGAAATCGCTATCTATTAATTTATTGGGGGAGGGGGAGGAGGTCGAAACTCACGAACAGGATGTTGTCCATCTCACAGAATACTCTTATAATTATCAAAGCTGGTTTTTACCTTGATGCTCCTCCTTAGTCTGTTTCATCAAATTCTACCTGCTAGCTTAAATGTATTTTTCTTGACAATTCCTACATTTTGGAAACTGTCTCCTTCATCTTGGGTCAAAGGAATCTGAGCGAAATTGCGCAATATCATACATATTCCATTCTCTACTTTGTAATATTGTAATATTAGCAGGGGATTTTTTTGATAATTGTAACAATCGTGAGATTAAAATCATTAGAGACTTTTATTTTACTCCCTATCAGGTCATTTATGATATACAGGTGGGTGGGAGGTTATATACAGGTAACCACCTTATTCAAACTAGAGTGAGGGGGTTTTCATTCCGAGGGACCGTTAAATTTTTATAAGTCCAACTATTTCAAAAAACTGAATATGGAGTGAATATACGATATCGAGAACTGCAGCTAACTTTTTTATCAGCCAAATTTACCATGTATTTTATTACATTTTGTTTTAAAATATTGGAAATAAATAAAAATGCTAATATAGAACTGATTTAAACATTTTTATTCCTTATATTTTGGTTATTGCGTTATCTTAAAATACAAAACACCTTTTTGAAAAAGAAATAAAAAAAATTCTAATCGATGTATTTGGGATTTCTTCACCAATTGAAATAAATAATGTAAATTTGGAATTAATAACGGTAAGCTCCGACTAAAACATGATTATTAAACACTGACGCGAACTAATTCAGAATTTTAGTAAAAATGTTTTGAAGAGATAGCAGCAGACTGCACATTTTGGGCAATTTGACATTTCATCTCATTTATGGACGGATACTCACATTTCTCGAGGTTGCTAAAGTGACTCTTTAGCTGCCTCAGCTACAAACGGCCTCATTACCTCCTTACAGTATCATTATGAACTCATTAGCAATTGAGTTTTATTATGTTATTTAAAATTTTTATTTTAATCTCTGTATACTGGCAGTTACTACGTTTAATTTTCTAAAGGTTTCCTAGTTTTCATATGCTATAGATAGAACTGCTGTATCGTATTGAAAGGTAAAGAGGAGGATTTCGAACGCTGCTGCTACAGATCTTTTTTAGCCTCCGATATACCAGCGGTGTAAAACAGATACAATTGGACCTTGTACACTCTCCTGCGCAACACCGACTCACATTTCATGAAGTCTTGACTACGCATCTTCTTGTCTAGTTCTGAAGTATCTCTCAGATAAATATGACTCTAAGACCAACAAAATAAAATGGTAATAAAGTGGAAGCGTCATGTATCTAATACAACATTATTTAGGTAGGATAGAGCTACAAAATATCTGAAAGATTAGTTCCCATCCAACTTCCAATGAAAATCCTGTTCCGGGTCATTGGTTGCAAGGGTACTCCTCGAGACCCCAGAGTGAGGAAAGAATGTTCGATAGACCAAGTCCAGAATGCTGGAAAACTGATCTCAGATTATTAGAAATTCCGATGGTTTTAAAAGTTACGCTATCTCATTTTGTAACTTCTTCAGCGACGATCCCTAACCCGACCGACTTGTGACATCAAAAACAATAGAGCGTTTATCAAAACTTACTTAACGTTTACCTCAGTATACAGCCTTTCAAGACGTCGTAGAACAAAAAAAAACTGGTAGTGATCTTCCGGTTTATTGTTTCTACTTCGTAAGTGCTAAAGTAACGATTCCTTTACTCTTACTTGAACAATAAACAATTATGTATTGTAATTATGTATTGTATTGTAACAATTATTAAGTAAACTTCCATATTACACATAATATATTAATTGTGGAGTACATCACAAAAGTCGGTCAAACATGAAAGACCTTGAGTTTCCTGACCTCCTTGAGCCGACCGGGTAGTTTCTAGAAACCCAGTCAGGATTCATCTGTGACCCAAAAGGATTTCGACTGTTTCGAAATTTCCAAGGATAGCCGCTCAAAGCTTTTATGTTATCTTATTTATTCATCTTCCATGTTTAATAATTAGTGAGAATGAAATCTTCAAATTAGAGCCTGATAATAGCACCATTCAAACAACATTAGTTTTTGAGCTAGAAATACTACTACTCTATTAATCATTAGTGTAATACTTAAAACAATTTTTTTCCTAATTACTGTGATCAGTTATGTTTATAAAAAAAAATGAAACCTTCTAATAGTTTCAACTGTTCCTTATAATTTCAACCTCATATCTTTAGGAAGAGTAGTAAAAATTGTGTAATTAAGAAACTATTCAAAATAGGTTAAGGGCGAAATTCTATGTCTAATTCATATTTTAGTAAAATTAGTATGACTTAGACATGTTAGTGTAATCATGGTTAGTTTTGATAATCTACCATAAAAAAAAAAGTTTTGGACGACGAACCATGTCGATTCCATTATGTTCCACAAATTGTAAAACATTCAATTTATTTTGTTCTTACACTTATACTTTTTTTTTGCTCCTCGGTAGAATTATTTCCATTTATTACTAAAACTATTTCTCGGATCTATTTTAGAATTTTGAAGATTGAAGAAGACAGAATTTGAGAAAGATTGAAGAAGACACAAAAAGGATTGATTCAGGATCATACAACACGTTAAATAAAATATGTGATGGTATCATGACGATTAAAATGGGCATTTGAAGTTATGGGGCATTTTTAATAAAAGTTAATTAGCTCTCAAACGACAGGAAATCGTTCGAGAGTTGGACTGAGACGTAGGTGGGAGGATTATTTTAAGACTTTCCTCTCAGCAGAAAAGAATGAACCTTTTATTATTATTACTACGAAAAAATCTCAAGTATTTCTAGTCAGTCTCATACCTATCTAAATTTCAACAATTAATTACTATAATTTTACTGTCAAATTATGTTTTTTAAATCAGATTAAAACATCCGCTGAATTCCAAGTTAATGGTGTTTTGAATACCTAATTCAAGCCTAACTATATATGCCACATCTCACGTCAGAATGTTTCATCCTTCCTGGGTCGGTTATTGACATGAGAGACTTCGGTATTGAAATTTATTATCAAATTATAATATCTGTATCTAATCTGAACTTCAGTTATTGTTTTTGTATATGGATAACCATTTGGACCAATTATATAAAACAAAAGGAAATACATAACTCACAAGGATTGTAATTAATTAAATGGTGTATGCATGCTTTATTTGATCTTTCTAACCCAAATCTTCCTAAGCTAATCGTTCGTTGACGCTGAATAAAAATTACACATACAAACTAATCCACTAATTCATAAAATAACATCCTACGATATCATTGGAGACGGCTGAAAAAGAGTTGGTTAAGGTATCTCCTGGAATAAAATCTAATAATAAAAAGGACGTGCAGATGACTAGCAGAACTCCAATTAAAGCTAGTTATATATAATAATATGTAGTTTATGACGTTCATCTTCGTAGAGACAGTAGTTGTTGTTGATTGTTGCTTAAAGGCATAAAACCCTCTGGTCACCATTCGTAGAGGGAGTAGTTGTCATGATATTTTCCAAAATAAATTCACTAAATATTAATTTCTAGTTGTTCGGATAGATTTTTTAAAGATATCATAAAACCACTACTCCTAACAAGATAAACTACTTTATAGTACATTAAACTAGCTTTAATTTGAGTGCTAATAGACATCTGTAAGTCTTATGGTTTCTGAGATATATTTTTTCATAAATCAAAATTATTGTCCGAACAACTATAAATCAACTTTTTGTAAATTCAGTTTGTCGAATATCATGAAAACTATTACTTCTACGAAGATAAACGTCATTAACTACTGTATAGTACATTAAATTAGCTTTAATTTTAGTGCTAAAAGACATCTGTTGGTCGAACGGTTTCTAATATAGTTTTCTCAAAATTCACAAACTACACTTTTTACAGTATTTTTTTGAAATTTTGCAATTTAAAAAGCTATATTTTGAGAACTATTGAACGTAAATGGTTCTATTAGAACTCATTTTTTAGTAAATTTACTCTTCTTTAAATTATGTTCTTTTAGGTTTTTTAGTTGTATTGGTAGTTTTGAAGGTATAGAGCTCTGAATGAAAAATTAAGTTTTTAATATTTTGAAACAGCCGCCATTTTGTATTTCTCCTACCCATACAGACTAATCAATTTTGATTATTAATTCAACATATTTTTCATTAAGGTAATCAAAAATTGGGATGAAATGACTGCCCCTTTTTCACTTCGGCTCTTGTACTATATGGATTGAAAGTCAAATCAGAAATGAATCTGGGAAAGACAGCATCAAAGTTAAATTGTTCTTTAGGCCAACACACATAGAAAAACCTATTTTAACTAACAAGCCTCCCTGCGATAATCGAGTGATCTAGATCGTAATCGATAATTATAACTCGCTAAGAGCAGGCGATAGCGTTCCGCGCCTGTGGCGGCGTATCATTGCGGCTCTAGCGGCGCGGCTTTTACGTTGCCGGGTGATTACGGTACACCTCATCTGGCAATTATCGCTTTAATTGCCTTTGTCCGGGGGCGTTCAGCTGTTTTTACACTTTAACGAAATTTGTGAAAGTTGTTTTCCGACTCGGTAACTTCGACGGCAGGGGCGTGTGGCAGCTCGAGCAAGCTGCAGTTGTACCGTCATATCTGAGAAAAAACTTTTGACTTTGATCCATATTTTTTAACGAAAGGGGTGCTGTCTTGCTTTTCTTGATTTCTTATTTTTAGAGAAATCGAAAGTCCTACATAATATCTTGATAGGGCTGTAATACTTGAGTTTACACCAAGTTCAATTATTAATTTGTAAATACTTTGAGAAACAAAATGAGATAACAACCATAATTCAGAGAAAAGTTAAAAATATATATATAAATTTAATAAAAAGTTGTAATATAAATAAAAAAACATAAAAATTTGATTTGTATATTTTTCAGAATTAAGGTTGTTTTCAGCCCTGATGAAGGTCTAATATACAGGTCGAAACATCGGCACAAAATAAATAAGTTTTGTTTATTTGTATATCTTCAGTAAAATTATTTCAGATTATTGATCCTGAAAATGGGAGAAAAAGCCTCGAAACGTTAATGGAGACATATTTATGAATACCAAATATTTTGATGGACAAATCATGTCGATTCAACCATTTTCGACAAGTTTTAAAAGACTGCTTAAAATTCTTCGAGAAGAGACGTTCGAACTGGTGTATATGTACAAAATGAGACGCTAAGAAGTCAACTGTTTTATATCTGCCGTATACATAATAACAATAGAGTTGATTTGTTTTGTTTTTTAACATAATAACAACCGTATGTTCATATAATCGATTTTTGGCCGCAACAAAGTGACTACTGTAAACATGGTGATCTACTTATAATATAGGAATAAAATCAATCTTGAGTCAGATTTTCTTTCTATTCTTGCAACAATTTGTTGAATTGGATTTTGATGAGGACTACATCGCTTTGGGACTTTTAAATAAAGAGTCAACAAAGAAGATCAACATAATTTATGTATGGCAGATTTTGCGGCGTTGTTGGCTCGATGAGACAGGCCGGCATGGGAAATGAAGCGAGTCCAAGCCAGGGGAGTGGTCCGAATCCAACGATACCAAGAGTGGTGCCAACAAAAGTGAAAGAAAGGACTACTTTTTGGAAAGTGGGCTCACCTCCTGTTTCTCACGGGTCCTTTACTAAAAATAATTTCCTCGTTTCAAGGTTTCCGCTAAAAATCTTATTACATGATTATTTTGATCCATTAGTATCACTCACTAATTATCTTAAAATAATTGGAATTAACGATAATGATAAGAAAGAGAGAAAAGAAAGTTATTACAAAATCACTACAAGAAAAATTAAGAATTCCCGTTCAACCGCAGACTTTCTCTCAGCCAATAAAAAAAAAGGAGAAATAGTTACATAATTTTACATGTTTGAAAAATATATTATTACCAACAATCTAAGTGCATACATGATTATTTATGAAGGTGAATGTTCTTTTTCGATATCCCATTACATTTTTAGGTTATTTGGTGGTTCTATTACGTAGTCCTAACGCTGATACGTGTTGGGATTCCAATCTAACATTCCACTCTAATAACAATTGCGCTATATCTTCAACTTTTTTATCTTAATTTTTTTGCATCTTAACCGTTTTCTATCCCTTTAGTACTGCCAAAAAGATCTGGTTGACATTTATAAGCGTACATTTAAAATAAATCAACTTAGTGTATCAAAACTATAATTAGCTGCTACCTTAAATCTATAACCATAATTCAAACACAATTTTTTCTGATACTCTATTTTGGTACCTACTCCATTATGGTATCTTGTAACAATGGTTACTTATAATAAATTTTATCAAGATAGATCAGCATAATCTTTTAAATAGTATAATGCTTCTAAACTTTCTGTTTGTTCTAATTAGTTGGTACCTATCCAGGAGAAAACTGGCTGAATTGATTTCGACGAAACTTTTTCCCTTTTTTATTTAGAGCTGTAAAAATGTTTAGCAGCATTTGTTATCCACGATTCCGAAAAAAAATTGGCGGACATTTTAAGGTTTTATATTACTTCATTTATCGGAAAATCAGATCAATGCTAATTATTGGTCTGTCGTAAAATGGCTGTTGCGTCCCTACACTCATCAACTCATACTACGTGAGGTAGAAAAACGTAGTGCGTGACGTAGTTGTTCAAGACTACTTAAAATGTAGTGATTTTACTCCATGTTTACGTTTCCAGAAAACTTAATGGGTTAGGGTGCTTCTGTTGAACCTGCTCGGGTCAGGAGATCAGTTTGTTTCACAGAAACTGAGACTCAGAATACAGAAAGCTGTGTGGTGATATCACAAAAAAAAAAACTTTTTCTTCTTTTTCTTGTTCTTATTTTTTTATTATTAAAAAAACAAATATATGTCCGTTTTCCAATTTGAGCTTGTTTTTCAATTTTGAACTAAATTAAAAATCTTCTTGTTTAAGTAAATATTTCAAAATTTATATGGTTTTTAAATTTTACGAGAATGCTATGTCGAGTCATTGTGTTATAAGGAAACCTGCTTTTATCACTTTTTAGTATTTTTCTTATGTATATATAGTAGAATATAGGATTTCTTCTCGTAATTATTAAAAAACTTTGTATAAATTATAGCACAGCTATCGTAAAATTTAGTTTTATTTTACGATAGTTGTGCTATAATTTATACAAAGTTTATTAATAATTACGAGAAGAAATCCTATATTCTACTTTATATACATAAGAAAAATACTAAAAGATGATCAAAGCCCTGGTGTTTCCCATATAACACTATGACTCGACAAAGCATTCTTGGTATATCAGATCTCGAATTTATAATCAAGTCAATCTAGCATAAGATAGGAACCTATGGCTTCCTCAAACCGTTCCAGAGGTCGTAGAACTACATTTTTTTACTAAGGCCACACCCGTCGAGCAAAAACACTAAAAAGCGAAATGCTAGAGTTAGTGAAAGAGAATCAGGTCTTGATGTCTGCTTCGTGGACGTCGGGGGAAAAAATATGATTGAGTGTGAAGATGAGATATAAAAAGTACATGCCTCCGTTACTAACGGAATGGATCCTCTTCTTTTGAGATTAAAAAAGTTTTCCCCTATAGAGCCAAGATGGCTAAGGCTACGCAGGGAACCTTCGCTCGATTATCTCAAGGAAAAGAAGTGGAAGATGATCTCAAAAAGAACGGTTTCATGCTGTCTTGTCGCATATTTTTCCTAATTTGTATAGTTTATACATGTATATCATTTTTATCTTTTGTCAATTCAAGCATATTGTGATTGAGAGAAAATACAGGGGAAATATACTATATTTCTTTGTACAAAAATCTTGATACTATTGCAATACAAAGTAGTCGACCATGAGCCTAATAGTTTATTTCCAGATTCTAAATATATAAATTTGTATAGATACATAGCGTATCTGTAACTCTATCTCAATCTTTAAACATCTCAATTCTGGAGATCTAGGGTCCGTTACCCCGAAAGATATATTACAAGAGTCCGGTGAATAAAAAGTCAGTTATTTCACCTCAATTTGTTATAACTTTAATCAAAACTACCTATAATTACAAGTCATAATTGATCAGTCTGCCAAGTTTAGTTAAGGAATACAAAATGGCAGCTGTTTTAATTTTTTTTCTGAGCTCCATAAATTTAAAACTACCTACCCACTAGAAAATTTACTAAAACATCAATTAATGTAGAATAAATTTTCTAAAACATGAGCCCTAATAAAACTGCTTATGCTCTATAGTTCACGAGATACAGTATTTTAAAAAAGCTACATCTTACTAAATGTATACTCAGAAATCAGTAGTTAGTAAATTTGTTGTGAAAAATCATTACTCAGGAACCATGAGGTATTGATATCTATTAGCACTCAAATTAAAGCTAGTTTAATGTGCTATGAAATAGTTCATGATGTTTATCTTCCATGAGTAGTAGTTTATATATTTTACAAAATAAATTGTCTCATATTTCCTGAAATAAAAATTTCTCACTACAAATTCAGTAACTACAGATTTTTAGTATATAATTAAGTTGTCTAAGTCATAATACACACCACGTTCGGTAATAGCAAGAGAAAAATACACAAATAAGTTTAGTAACTCCGAAAAAAATTAATTTTCTGACATATTTTTAAAAATTATTCTTGACCAAAACTTCATAGTTGGAATTCTAGCTGTTATCTTTTGAGGGTGGGGTCCTAGCTCCGGAACAGGTGGGCGGTCACCAGACAAAGGAGTACGTACCTTTCGAGATGACGAAGAAAGGTTTAGTTAGCATTTCAATCCGACTGGAGCGTCGCCTGTTGTTCCTGTGAATGAAATGTCTGGGAAAGGAGTTCTCACAGGGAGAGAGAAACCAGAACAGAGTTTCTCTTCCTCTTCAGTTGATTTTATCTTTTTAATATTATCAAGATAAAAATTATAGAAATTGAATTATAATATAACGAGCAGTTAGTTCATTTATATCAATTTTTGTTTACTTTAGTACGTATTTTTTCATAGTTTCTGGGTCTAAATGCGTTTGATCCGGTTTGAAAAAGTTGATTTTAGTCCAAAAACTTTCTCTATCCTCCAAGAAAAATATTCAATATATAGTTTTGTAATTCCTATGGCGTTAAAATATTTATTGCTAATGATAAGTTAATATAAATAAAATTTTAAAAGTACTATATAAGTTATTAAAGGTATCTTCTTCTGTTACAGTGAGCTTGTACCATCCTCAGAATATATCTATTTTAATAAATAAAATTTAAAAAAAATTAATTACATCATTCTTGAGTTCATTATAGCACTGTTGGACGAAAATTAGCTATGAATGAAACTAATAGCTAAAATTGTCATGGATACGATATTTATTTATCAATGATTCATTCATGAATAAGGGTTTCAACTATAACTAATTTTTTCTCATCTCTGATTATAATTATACTGAGCACTTTTTTTTTCCGAACAGTTGATTAATGTACTCGTCTGTATTAGTCATCCTGCATATTTTCTGGTAAACACGAGCTAAACAGTAAAAAACAAAACTAAAATCAAGTAAATGAGGTTCATAATAGACGAATAAGGAATAGAAAAATAATAAACTATCATTCTTATTTTCATATTAAATCTCTAGGTCTGTTCCAACAAATATTTCTGAATATCGAGAAATGTTCGGAGCATGCGTAGTGTGGGTTTTCCCTCTCCACATCTGTGCTGCGAATGTTCCGTACTGTTCCGGTCAGTAGTGGTTGTAGGAAAAAACCTTATATTGATATGGCTGTGTATTGTTACAGATTGAGTCAAATGCATAAGCAAAATAAAACAAAACAATTTTTGGTTTCCTTCATTCTGACAGCCAATGTTAGGGGCACTTTCATCTGTCTGAACAAATGGGAGAAATATTTTTAAAAAATTATTTATTGGCATTTAGTACTGTACATAAAATACTATAAGTAAATTTGAAGTTAGATCATAATGGTACGATACAGGCATGTAGAGAAACTCCTCATTGGTAGGAGACTCTAAAGAGAGGAACTAATCTTTAAAGTACATTTCATTGTAACTAAACATAGTGAATCTTCTAATTCTCTTCTTATAACTCCTTTCAATTCTTTTCTAAAGTATTAAGTTCATAGCTTCTCTATTAAAATGATATACTGTAATCTGACAGGAGAATTCAAAGTCAAAAGAAACGTGGAGGGCGTAGATCAGTGAATGAAATGATAACCGTACCATAGCCGTTTACACGGACAACTATATCCTTTAGCGGACATGCTCTTGTTTGGACGAACTGAAGCGGAAAATGCCCTTTTAGCGCTGAAAATTATCAGTGAGGCACTGGTGGACCAACCTGCGATTATCCAAGCCCTCGGTCTATTTGCAATCAGCTGGCAACCGATCGGAAAAACGAGGGCGTTATGTTTCCAAACTGAAATATCTGGCAACACGGGAACTCTGTCCGACCTTTGGGACTCGCCGACTGTGACAGCACCCGGGATCTGGAGTACCCCGCGGCTGTATGCAAGTTGTCGTTGCCTCAGGGGATGTTGCGCCACTTGGAGGAAATTATTTGGAAAGTATTTGAAAATGAAATGGCGGGCAGCGGTAGGAATCAATTTGCAACGTGTTTTGCATCAATCATCAATCTTATGATACTCTTTCATCAAAAAGGAAATTGAATAAAATCAAGGACATTTCGTCTAGAATCTGCAATACAAATGTAACTAGAAACAAATGTACTCGTCTCTTAGATACCATGGCTAGACAAAACAAGGATATATTATTTCAAAATCACATAGAAGAAAAAATGATCTAAAATACCAAATCCAGAATACAAGTATCACAACTAAGTTCAATAAATGTTAAATTTCCATCGAGTAGAATTAAATAAAATAAAATATTGACTTTTTAAAAATATTAGGGATATAGAAAAAATTGCTATAGCGACACAAGTTCTGTTGGAACGAAATGGAATTGGTTAAAGGAAATAATTTACTACTTGCTAGAACTAATTGCTTGTTTTAATAAAATGGAATTGCTTTCTGAGAACATTCATAATGGAAAAAAAGAAAATGGAGTATATAAAAACACACACACACACACACACACACACAAAAAAAAAAAGGAACATTAAAGTAGCAATCGCCGTCTTTAACAAAGCAGAAAATTCCAGAAGTAACTATTACAAACTGCCATTCCAATCTCATAGTTCTGGAGCTAGGCCTCAGTTCATTGTACTATCCTTTTAATTGTACAATTTTTTTTAATTTCTGCGAACGCAATGTTCACTTAATTGTGCAATTCCTTATAAAATGAATTATAATCCATAAGGTATTTATGTCAGGGAAAATAAAACAAGACAATTAACATAGCCTCGGACTTAAAATTGCCTGGGAACTTAGAACAAGTAAATTCTCCAGCTATTAATTCCGAGTCATTGGATGCAGTTAGAAAAAAATTCAAGAATTTTAAATTTTATTTACTTAATCTAAGTTCGAAAGGCGTCCCTTGTGCCAAATAGACTAGCAGTTGGAAAAATTCATTTATTTGTTATTAATTGCAGCTGTATGTCAGTGAGCTGATCCAATATGGAGGTCCCGAACGAGGCATTTGTTGCCAATTATTCTCTTCTTTAATTTAACCCTCTAGTTTAATTTAATTATTAATAATAATGTAATAAACAAGATAATATAATATATAAATCTTTAAGCCTAGAGCCCAAGAAGGGTAAGGGTTACTTTGTACGGAGGTATTTTACTTTATGAGGTTGGGTGGGAGTTCCTGAACTCACAGGGTTGACTCACGGCTGCAATAACGGGATAAATAATTTCTTAGCCGGATCCGGGTCCGAGTTAATACTACAGTGCCTTAACTCTGAGTTACGCCGCTCCTCAATGTAATATATAAACAGCTTAACTATTTTAATTGTCCGTTGTTAAAATTGCCACCGCCCTTTGGTTCATCAGGGAAGTTTTACTGAAGGATACATTTTTTTCTACATACAAATCATAAAAAACAACGTTTAGAAAATTCCGTGTAGTTCAGTTAAACATATGCTAACTAAAATTTTTTAAATTAAAAACCTATCCAGTCTATCTTATGCATTAGTAAATGATGCTATAAATATAAGTAAATATTACTCTTTTATATGATAAATTACATCAAATCTCAAAAACATAATAATCACGATGGATTGTCCAATAAATGAGGGATTAACAAAATAAATAGAAAATTATCAGGATAATATTTATTAAAATGTACTACTTTTAAAAAAATAACATTTACTTTTAAAACTATTCCTCATGATGAAAGGAACTTTTAATTTATTTATAATTAATAATCAGCAACTAATTGAATATTTATAAATATGATACATGGTTCATTAATGTGTTGATTCATATGTTTAAATTAAAATGTAAAAACAATTACGGAATATTTATGGTTTTAAAAAATATTTAAAAAAAAATAAAAAAATAAAAAAAAAAATAATTATCATAATCATAATTATAAATTATTCTATTAGTTTAAAATTTCTGAAATTAAGTTTCTATAACTGAGTCTAAAATGGAAGTGTCACCAATCCAGAGAGTTAAAAAAAAATAATAATGTTAATATTTCACTCTGTAACTCTATTCAGTCCATCAATCAATCAAGAGTAGTCCACATGGCAGCAGTCTTCCCTTCCCCATATCCGAAATCGATATTGACACAATATTGAGACGTACAAGGTCTTAGTTTATAAATAGAGAGATTTACGAAAGAAATGCAAGGGACAAGATATATAAAGGCCTGCATTGTCCCGGCCTGAGCAGAAAATTCTATTAAGGACGAAAACCGTCTCGGGCATTAGAAGTACAATGGTCACAACCCATGGAGAAGTTTCAAACAGAAAGGACCTCATTCTTGTTGTATTTTTCACTGTCTGGTCTGTCTCCTCCTGGATACTTCCAGCCTCAACTGGAAGTCCATCTATATTAGTGTACCGACTTCTTCATAGCGCTACAAAGTCATTTCTATGGCATTCTTTTTTTATCTTTATTGAAATTTACAACTGTACATAATTATAAATCAAGTAAATTTGATGTAAGTTATTATGGAATGATACAGGTGTGTAGAAAAACTACCCCAGCACTCTAATGATATTTTTACATTTGCAGGTCTCGTAGCCTAAAAATGAAAAAAAAAATGTGATTTTCGAAAATAAATAATTTTTTCTGATATTTTTTACTGGTAAATTAATTGTATGAGCAAGTATTAGATATCGCATTGTCATGCCGGCATAATTTTAGGGTTCACAAAAAGCTTATTTGTGAACAATGGACATGCTTAAATTTTATTGAAATATATCTTTATAAATCCTGTTAATTTTTTAACATTAATTTTAATTATAAAATAATTTTATTGTAGAAAAATATTTCAATAGAAGAAAAAAACTTATTTTATTTTAAAAATATACTAGAATGTCTTAAAGCGTTTTAATGATCATTTGCTGAGATTAATCTAAAATACTTTTCTTAACAGTGAATCGACCGGTTTTTGCATAAGAGTGATTTTTTTAATAACCTAATTATAAAGGAGTTTGAAACTAATTCCTTTGAGCTACACAAAAAAATGGTTTTACTGTAGTTAATTATAACAAAAAATGGTAATTTTCTGTTACGATATACTAGACTACCACTAAAAATCCAATCTATGATATTCCTATGTATAAATAAATATTCTTAAATCCAATAAATAAATATTCTTTAACTAATATCCATATTTTTTTCAACGTTTATTTTCTTCTAGTCGTCGTTATATTTGCTGTTCGCCAGTTGTCTTATTTTTTTATTATATGAAACAAAAATAAATCAGAAAATAATAATAATATAAGTATAATAATTAAAACAAAGTATAATAAATTAAAATACTAAGTACTACAGTATAAATAAATATTATATAAATTTAAACGATAAATTAACAGTTGAGCTAGTGTAGAAATAAGTTGAGTTTCAAATTATGAAGATTCAAACAGAGAAGTAAGTTTGTAATTTATATTTAATTAATATTTTGTCGATACTTCCTTGCCTTCTTTCGCACAACCCATCAGGCTCAAATCAAATTACTGACTTAGTTTAAATTTGTTTTTAATTTCTGAACTATATTATGTTCTATTTTATTATAAACCTTCATAAGGTAAAAAACAAGGTGAAACATAACTATTTAATTGTTACCTTGGTAATAAAGATCCATTGTAACTTTATAATAAATATAATTGATGAATTATGTTTTGTTTTTTTTAGAAACCTTTAAAGTGTTGGAAATTATAATAAATCCTCTAATAGAGATTTCATTGAGCTGTAAGGGACCTGTTTCTGTATCTGGTCCCGTTGAGATCTTGTGCAAGCTGACATCCTGTATTTGGCTAAGCCGTTTGTCCTAGTTATAACTTGTCCCTTACAACTGACAAAATATATTTCTCTTATTATAGAGGTTGCACATACATGCACGAAATCGATTTTTAGTGATAAAATGAAATAATAAGCAAATATGACTTAAATGATATCGATTTAAAATCGAAATTCCAATTGAAATATTCAATACGAGAAATTGAGAAACATGACCATAATATCGTTAGTGTTAATTTTCTTGGATAATTTTTTTCCATCTATAAATTTTTATCCAAGTTTTTTCTATCAGAATTTGAATATTATTGCAAAATTTGAAAATTAGGGTAAAGTATACTACTATGAGATACTTGCCTAATATCAGGTACTTCTGTATTCCCTTTACAATCATAATTTACCTTCTAGTTGCGTTATGAACTACTTGCTAGTGATCGTCAAGGCATTAGGCAAGTATGACTTTTCATAATTTGTGCCTTTCCTGCTTAGGCCATTAGAATTATAAAAATTTGAAAAATCAAAGAAAATTTTGGAGACTCAAACTTAACTTGAGTATCAAACTTCGACTGTAATTTTTGCCGGATTTAAAATTATCCATGACGATTAGCACAGAAAAATAAAAAATTCTTTTTATTATCAGTTTTTATGCAGTTTAATTTTCACTAGTTGCTAGTACGAAACTTTATAATTTTATTGGAGTTATTGATTCTGTTTGAAAAAAAATATATAATAACAATGAAAAACTGCAGGGCACAGCTAATTGCTATTTTGATCTCTTTTCTATTTATTTAATGATATTTACTACTGTATTCACATAAAAATGCATCTACTAAATTTAATGATATGATACTATAGCCATTATTAGCACTCTGTGATAAGATTTTTGCAATAGAAGGTCTCGAAGCCATCTTCTTTTCAGACCCCTCGGACTATTATGATTTGAAATTAAAAATTGAAAAATAATCATATTATATTAATTTCATAATAATCGTATCATAATAATTTTATAGTTGAATTATTGGAGCGGTTAGCTCAGTGGTAAGGCACTCTGTAAGTAAGCGCTTGAATAAATTAATTTAATAACAGAATAAATTATCTGCTGTGGCAGATAATTATTCTGTTGCACTGTAGCCGTGAGTCAACACTGTAGGTTCGAGAGCTCCCCGGAGTCTACCCAGCCTCATGAAGTGAGTACTGAGTAATTGGGTAAAAATCTGTCAGTCAAGCGCGATTCTGACCATATGACCTCTTTGTACAACCGTTGGTCAGTAACAGTACTTCCTTACAAAGTACTGCACCCCGGACCGGTTCATCAGTTGTTGGGGTACTTATTGAATTTTTGAACATTTAACTGATTTAATTAAAAAGGAAAAATGTTCTTATTTTATTTCTTAGATTGATAAATTTGCTATGTATATAGAACTCTCTTCTAATATTATTTGAATTAGTTTTTTAATAATCTCATTTATCTTATTTGCATCCTCACATTTATTTTACTTCCTACTATTATATGCAAATATTATTCATATTCGTGAATTTTAAAGAAAGTTTGGTATGGAAAAGTAAAGTAGAAAAAATATATAAACGACTTTCAATGATCATAATCAATTTTAGTAGCGGTTGAACTTTCTCCATGACACATCTTATCTCTGAAGTAAAGGTCCTCCATAGCAGTGGTCAAGGGTTAGCTCCACCAGGACTGATCTTCGACCCCTGACACTGGACCTTTCATATAGTTGAGTTCCTTCTTCATAATACGCAGGAAGTAGTATTCATACTTGGTTACTATAGGGCTATAACATAAGGTTATTTATTTAGATAACTTTTTTTTTAATCTCATTATCTCCCATTAATTCTTGCTAGCCAGAACATGTAAAAAATTCCGTTATACCCAGCTTATGGTAACCCTTTAAAAACACAAAGGACCACCAGTTAACATAAAAAGTCTGCAGCCTCACAGAGGTGTCCTTCACAGAAAATGAAAATATTAAGAGACTAAAGGGGACCCCGTTAATAGGACAAAGACTTTGAGGACATGAAGATCCACGCCGTTAACCCAAGTAGCGGTACAGACACACCCATTCAGTATTCCTTCTTCTTTGTCCTTTACTTCATCCGCGTCCTCTTTTACGGTTTTATAATTAGCCGCTGCTGAGGTAGTTATTTTTTTTTCTTTTTGTAGTTCACGCCTGATTTATTTTATTTTTGCATATGGGTAATTGATGAAATTGCTATTGAATATGTTATAGACATTTTTAAGATTTCACGGATTTTTTTCTAACACTGTCAACGTGTAAAGAATGACTTGGACTAACTGAGGCCGAACGAAATTGCTTAACCTATAATCTTTAAAAAATAATCAATTTTTTATTTTAATTTTTTTTCTTTCTGGAACGACATAGTTCCGTTACATAGTCAACGCAGATACAACTTAACGTTTTGATACTGTATGAAACCAATTAACGGTCCTTTGTCACCCACCTCGCAAAAAAAAAAATAAATAAAAAAGCTTGTTACATATAAGAGTTCGATTTTTTTTAGTGTTATCGAAAATATATTTAAAAAACTTTTTAAACAATTTTTAATTTTTGGGAAAATAGGAAAAATCTACGAATAACAACTTTTTTTCAGACAACTTCATAAATCTCCATATTTTTTAATTAATGAATATGTTTATTCAAGCAATCCTGTTATTCAACGTTTCGGCCTCACAGCCTATTTTTAAGTCATTAGAATCTAAAAATAATTAATATTTTATCCAGCAAAGCTTTTTATTGTTTAATATTTTTTTATTTATTTCATGATCATTAATATCAATCATTTGGCTTATCATTATTTATAGTGAATTATGTATTTGTGATTGAAGTCAATTATTATCATTAACTAAGTCATCTTTTTTTTTTTATTTTATTTTATTTATTTATTGATATTTACAACTGTATAAAAAAAATACAACCAGTAAATTTGATCATAATGACATAATGATATGATACAGGATGTAGAGAAACTACCCAGTAGTAGAATTCTAAAAACAGTTTACAATATGAGGTCACGAGGCCATCTTCTTTAGTCATCTTTTTAAATTTTCATATCATCCTCATTCATAAGTTTGTGCAAGTTACTTATTATTTCCATTTAATTATTTTTATTAGTTTATTAGTATATCATAAACTTTCTATAAATATTAAATTATTAATTATATAAGTGCTAACTTAATTGTACATATATGTTAGAATCATTTTTAAAGCTCCCTGCATAGAATTATTATTCTATACTGAAACTTTTTCATCTTTACCCTGATTCTCTACCACGAATCATATTCTTTTTATATACATTTGTTTTTATAGTATGTCTGATGAACATGAAATTTTAGTTTTTGTTATTTTAGTGTCTTGAATTTTTTTTTATTAATCATGTTGGTCAATATTTTCAATATACGTTTATTATAGTTATAGTTTATATTATTCAACATACGTTTATTATTATTACATATAGTGATGTATATTGAAATAAATTCATTCTAGTTCTACTATCTTTTATGCTGTCTAAAAATTGTGTATAATGAAACTTAAATTCTATTAATTAAACTATATTTTTTCAATGCAGTAATATTTATATTTTTATGATTTATCCTGGTCATTAAATTTTGTGATAACTAAAAATATTAAACAATTTTTTTCCCTTATATCCTGCATTCAGTCAAGATTTCATACAAAATGCTGCTTAATACATTTATTTCTTCTTTATCTACAGCATTTTAAAAATATGTTCCTATCGAATGGTTAGAAATGAAATGAATCGACTATATACAATTAAAGAAAACGTTATTTTAAAAAAAAAATCTAGATTTTGATGAAGACACAATATCCTCGAAACGTCCAACAAAATAACTGGATGAATTAAGCACTATAGTATCTCAATTTGTGGCCTGAAGACAGGACAATTTTTTTTTAAATATATTTACAATAAGTATCATAATATAAATTTAACACCTTTTGACTGAAGATTTGGAAATGACTATTACATCAAAAATTATTTTTATTCAAAAAACTTATAATTGTAAATAAATTAAAAAATCATCTAGTGTATGTAGAACTATCGGTAATGTTTAAATAAAATAAAATTCATAAAATGATATAATCATTATCTAGGAAATTAAATTTATTAATTAAGTGATAACGTAATAATTATTTAGACTTATTATTGAAAGAGGCAATAATTATGGCGGGTGGAAATCCAACCGTTGTCCAGCCAAAAAGATGTGAAAGGCCTGTCTCCTGAAAGTTGCTGGAAGTTGTCCAGAACCGGTGGGAGGAATCTCGTTCTGGATGAAGACACTACTGTTCTCACCGTGATAAAGCTGTTTGTCTTATTATCTTGTGTACTCTTCCTCTCTCCCTTTCTCCTACATTCATTACAAATTAATATTACATGAAGTTCTTCAAAACATGTATTTATAAAAAATGTGATAAAATTATTATTATTATATTTTTTTGTAGTATTTAACAACAAACAATCTTCAAAGGATAAACCAATACGCGGCATTTAAAAAGAAAATGGTAAAGTCATCGAAGCTACTAATGATCTGTTGGTAAACCTTTAGCGGGCTCCCGATTGGTTGGCATTAATGCCTAGGATGACATTAATGCTCGTCGACTGAGCATATCGTAAACTGATGATTGCACCTTTAATGACCAGCGAGAATAATTAACGATTCCTTATAAGCTCATTTTTATTACATCATTTTCACTTATTTGGTTAGGGGTTCAACATTGATTTTTACGAAACGCTTAATATATTACCTTATGTGAAATAAGTAATAACTTATTATATCCTCTATAAAACAGGGGAATAGCTCTTATTACTTTATTATATTTTTAAATCAAGACAAACTTAATTTAATAACTGTCTCATGATTTTTCCCATGTTACCACTCCATTTTTTACCTTTTTTTTTTTGTCTTTTCATTATATTATTAATAAATGGTAATTTTTTACTTTCGCCCCTCCAAAAGGGCAGGAAACCATTATTACTGGACCTTACTCCACGTAAATAACGCTTAGATACTGGAGAATCGACGACTGCTTTTCTGTGATTAGTTATTAATACAATTACCTGCTTTTCAAGAGGGAAAATCTCTTTCCCTGCGCGCTTATTTCTTTCCCATTTTAGTGAAGTTTGGGTTATAATACCCGACATTTTTTATCTGTAGTTACCAATACGCTTGCTTCTTCTAAATTATAAGTATTGACTTTAAGTCATTGATGTTTACGACCAACGTTACTCATGGCTCCTTGTACATTTTTTGACTATCAAATTCTACAGTCTGACAATCTTCAGTATTAGAATATAAGAAGCGAATGGTATCGTTCTTTTGTTCGGAGTTACCTAGCGGATCGTTATCAATTATATCATGCATCCATGGTTTACACTTAAATTTAGTAATTCCACTTTATTTATTTACAGTATTTTTACTTTTAAATGTATAATTCTATACATTTTTAATAAATATATCTGTTCAGATTATTTTTTCTGGACCTCCTTGAGTTCTTCACAGCTATAAACCAAACAGAAAAAAAACGACAAAATATTTTTTTTTTTTAAGTTTAGTTGGTAACTGTACTTCTACCTCATATACATTAGTAAGGAAAGGTTGCAAGAATTCTAAATATTCATCGACTTCTTTTAATTTATAAATTTTGATGACTGGAGTGTTTCTTCCAAATAATAATTTTAAAAGGCAAATTCAGATTAAATTCCAACCGTTTACATTAATGATCCCCAAGATGACGAGTTTGTGAATGTTTCATAGGAGCGGATATTCTTTTCATCAAGGAATTTGGAAATAAAATGACTTACAGCCAAAATGAATATGATTTGTATTTTTAATTAGTTCTGGATAGAATGCATAAATTAGCCCGAGGAGAATAACATTATTTGCTGAGTGGCAGCCAACTTAATGGAGGGGTCCCTGTTATTTGTACGCATTATAATTTGCTCGAGATGGTCATCTCACCGTTAAGTGAAATGATAGCTCCTGATGCGCCTCGGGGCAGGTTATTGACTTTGGAACTGGGCTCCTGCGTGCTCCGGTCGAAAGGGAATCTTAGGGAATAAGGGGAATTTATCCATCTGTCATAGGTATGTCATCAGAATTAACTAATTAAATTGATATTTATAGTAAATGAAAAATTTTGGCTCTAATTGAAATTAATAAAATAAATTGAGTATTGTAAACAAAGAAAGCGTTTATAATGAGGTGTAGATAGTTGACCGTAGATTAATGCTTGAAGAAGTTTGTCGGGGGGTGCGGTCAGCAAAGAACAACATAAATAAACAAAACCATTCAGTGGCATAAAATAAATAAATATGGTTTTGTTTATTTATGTTGTTCTTTGCTGACCGCACCCCCCCCGACAAACTTCTTCAAGAAGAAAGCGTTTAATTGCTTGATCCGTTGATTATATGGGCTTAGGCCAAAAGAGAGGGGGGTACAATAATGTTTAGTATGTATAGTTAAGTTAAATTTGGACTATTTTTTATTAAATTTGGGATACTGTATAATTTTTTTTTTTTCTGTGAAGCTGAAGTATTGTGATGTAACACAAACATTTAAATATATAAACATTATCCAATTTCAGCCTCAAAACAATTTATATATTTATATAAAAATAAATCCGAATTTTCGGACATCCTCAAAGACCATCTATCACAAACAGCTTTCGTATACATATTACACACATATAATATACATATTAGCCACTACGGAGCTTCCTATTAGAATTAATTGGTGTAGAAAAAACTCTAACAAATTAACGGAGTCAGACAAATTCTTGTAGTTATCCTAAATGAACATAAAAAATATTCTTGTATAATCATTACAACTATTTTCTTCTTTTCGCACTTTTTTTTTTCATCAAAATATTTATGCAAAATTTGATCCACTGACAAAACCGCTTCTCCTCGGTCCGACCGAAAAAATCTTTAATACACCTCCAAGTTTTGAAACCGTTCCCTGCGGAGACGCAACGCTTTTGAATCGTCGCCTTTTAATGCGGGTTTTTGCAAAAGTTTTATTCAAAACCTAAACTTAAAAAGTATTGGAAGATCGAAACAGCGGAGATAAAGGAGACACGAGTTGCGAAGAATAAATGTAACTAAAGGATAATTTGGTACAGCAAGGACGAGAGGCAAATGAGCTTTCTATTTAGAAGAAACTGCTTTCTGATGCAAACAGTGGCCTCATTCTCTCCTCTCGAGCAAGGCGATGTTTCTTTAGCAGCAGCGGTCTTGTCCAAATTCCTTTGTCTACTGATGTGACAGATGCGCGTGCGCTGTTTGTTCATTGATGAATGTTCTTAGCATGAAGTGAATTCTCTTAAAACCGTCCTTCATGCTCCTCACGTTTGATGCGTAGATAATGACGTGTGAACTTATTACGGAAGGGACCTAGGTAACTAAATGAATGAAGAATGAAAACAAAGGGATAAATCAAAATAAAAAATAGTATTGGAACACCGTTGATTGACGTGTGTAATATATAAAAGTATGACGGTCCGGTTCAATACAAAAGAACCCAAATAGTAATTAAACTATTTAATGTGAGCCAACGATTTGCCCCACTTTGCAGAGCTTCATCAGGGCTAAAAAAAGATACTAACAACTTTAAATAATGTAACAAGAGAATAGATATCCTAAAATAAAACTAAACTAAGGTATGACTAAAAATAATTTAAAACATGTTAAAATTTATACACAAATGAACAAAATAAATTAAATAGTTGGAAGATAGTCCGGGTGGCGGAAAATAAAGGATCCAAAATAGTAAAAGAAGACTGTTTATTGTTAACCAACGTTTTGCTCCACTTTGCAGGGCTGTCAGATTGAAACAAAGATGACAACTGGTTTCAATCTGACAGCCCTGCAAAGTGGAGCAAAACGTTGGTTAACAATAAATAGTTTTCTTTTATTATTTTGATACCTTTATTAACCCCCACCAGGTCTATCTTCTCACAATCTACTTTATACGGTCAACTATCTTCTTCCAATATGAAAAACTAAATCATAGAAAATAAAAATAAGATAGACATTGGAAAGTATAAATAAATAGAAACTACAAGAAAATATTAAACAATTAATGAAAACGGAAATAATAGCAAATAAAAAGTAGATTAAAGAAATATAAACATACAGTACACAATAAAAGACAGAAAATAAGGTAAATAAGAATAAAATAGAACAACCGCCTTTCTGAAAGAAGGAAAGCTAAAGAATTAGCTTGAGGCGAATGCAAGGTAGGCGAATGGGGGAATCAGACAATTAACAAATAACGTTACAATTAAAAGCAAAAATATATTAAAGCAAGACAATATAATTTAAATTAATGAATAATTAGTTTAATTATTATTTGATTTCTTTTCACCGTATCCAAACCTTCCTTTTATAAAAAATATTATTTTGATAAAATATTTAACTGTAAATGCTGATAAATTAAATATAGAGTATTATACAGGATAAAATTATGGAGGTTAGATTTTTAAATGACAGTTAATTTTTCTATAGATATAGACAAAATTCTATCCCTGTAGAAATATTTGTATAAAAGTTTTGGTACAACTTTGGGCAACAATTTTTGACTGGCACCCGGACCATCTTCCATTAATATTGATAATAATAATAGTAATATTTTTATTGTATTATTTACTTCAAACTAAAACAGTGAACAAATAGCGAACCGCCTACGACACGGAAAACAATCTCAAGTGTAGGTTAACAAGATCACCTACGACATTTTTATGGCACTCGAACGGCCCTGACAACCAAGGTCCCTATTCTCTGCTACCCATATCTTTATCTCACATATTTTCAAAACTACAGTATAATTTAATACGAACTGCACCTAAATAAAACTTTCTCACTGGAAAATTACTTATTTTAAATTGGAATTATATATATATATTTTTATTACCTTGTTCAAGACTGGAACTTTTATTAATAGCAAAAATTATCCAAATTGTCTCAACCTTCTTTATTAAATATACAGCATATCCAACGTTTCGGCCGACGCAGCATCATCAAGGACAATCTTAATTTCATGATGATTTATAAAACTTTACTAGTAATTATACCCAAGTCAATTTAACACAGTTAAAATTAACTGCATTTTCCACTATAAAATTTAATAATGAATTTTATTCATCATAGTTTTTGTATTTTACTATCATTATCACAGCGTTGTGATAAATTAAGGATAGTAAAATACTAAAATTTGAAAAATGATTTTTTTTTTTTAATCTGTTTATGTTTATGACTTTTTCATTCATATTAACTAATATAATTTTTTTTTAATTTCAGGTGTGTATAACATTTACCTTGGATTTTGCTGACGTAAGTAAGACAACATTAATCTAGGAAATGTTTATTTATTTATTGCATTATACTAAAACATTAGATTTATTGCATTCATTTTTTTAGCTATCGGCGATGTTCTGTAAACAGAGTAAATCCGACAATTTTTCGGGGAGTATATTTTTTAATTTACCTAGACTGTAAGATTCTATTGGATGAAAAAACTACAGTATGTTTATGGTTTTTAAGAACTTAGGACATTCCTAACATAGTGAAACTAATTATATCAATGATTAATCTAGTAAAATGAAGCTAATAAAAAATATATGAAAATATTCTGTTTTTTGCATTCTTCTTTTTAGATTACACCGAAGATAATGAAAATTCATTCCTGATAAAGTTATTAAAATAGGTGTAAATTTGTATTTTGTCGCATATGCTGTGATGTGATACTCTGTAAGTCGGAAAAAGATAAAATTATCCCGTTTACAAAAAAAAAAAAAATACAAATTTAATCCTGCACTTTAGAGACACCTCGAAAGATTTCTTGTGGTAAAAAAAAATGGTGTCTAAAATGTTGCCTTGTTTTTTTAAATATTTTATAAAGCACTAAAATCGTATTTTATTTGATTTTTTTTCATACTTTGGGAAGTAGCCTAGCGGTGATTTGTCTATTATTTGATATGACTTAACAAATAAATTATGTTATATATAATTTAATGTTCGAAAATCTTTAATAAATTAAACGATAAAACTTAATTAAAACTAATCTCTATAGTTTTTACCTGACGCACAAGATTTTACATTCTTACTAATTAATAGTGGCTTATACTTTAGTTTAATTAGCTGTAAAACATTGATTCCCCAATATGCATGCTCATTTATAATAATAATATAAACAAATAATAGAATAATGTTTGACGACTGATTGACAATAGTGTTAAGTTAATCAGTAATTAATAGTTTTAAAATTAAATTAAAAAGTAATAAAATAGGTCAATTCGACTAATTTGGGTTTGAGGTTGGAATTTACAGTTAAGATTGTCCTTGAGGATGCCCAGGTTGGATATTTAACATGGTCATTTAACATAAAATGGAAGAAAAAAAATAGTTAACGACTATTTATTTTCCGACGTTTCGCCACACTTTTTAGAGCTTCATCAGTGCTGTCCGAGTTGGAAAATACCAAAGATTCACTCTCCAACAGCCCTAATGAAGCTACTATTTTTTAAGTTAATTATTTTTTTCTTTTTGACCGCACCTCCGACTATCTCCTTTATACATTTTTTTTTAATAATTGATAGATTTATTTATTGATA
>NW_027107159.1:637732-645343 GCF_000696795.3 Halyomorpha halys | reverse complement strand
TCAGATAGGAAAGAGGTGAGGAGGTTTGTGAGATCTCCTTTATACATTAATAAAGAGTTTTTGAAACTAACTTTGGATACAATTTTTTTTTATTTAAACATAAAAACCAGTCTTGAAGAAGTGACAAGATTATAAATAAAGTAGGACATACTTTAGTTTATTTAGCTGTACGCCAAAATGTATATTTATTTATAGAATTATAAATAATCATATTTTTAGTATTCCTAAGCTTGAAACATGTAACAAGTTAGGAACCACAAATTGAATATCATCATATCTCTTTCTCGTAGCAACCGTCCAAATAAATGCATAGCAACGAATTGATGACCAAGAACCGAAACAGTTAGCCGCATTCATCATTTCCTCTCCCGACAGTTGAATATAAACTCCTTCCCAAGGACCTTCCCAGATCCGTGACGTCCACTCTTTGTAAAAGTTTTCACGGTTGCGCAATGCAACCATTGTTCGTATCAATGAATCTCGCCTCACAACCTGTAGTGCTTCATCCTTAATCGTTTTGATGGACGCTCAAGAAGAGCACATTCTTAGGTGCAGTCACATTGGTCCCCAATCATTAACATTTTTTCAAACCAACAGCCTTAGAGAAATTTCTTATGCGATGTCGGAATTAATAATATATTGAAGTGAACTGCATAATCAGAAGGTATTTGCATTCTGAGTGAAACTACATATTAATGTAGTTTTAACCAACTCCAAGACTAATCAAAACGTTTCAAATGAAAAATAACATCCTTCAGTTTTTTAAGCTTACTCATTGCAATAATGCAAACGATCATGATTTGCATCCATATTTGCAATCCCGTTTTAGCTAGCTTACATTGAAACTTTTCCATACTTCTATATTCCAATAGTATGGGATAGATAGTGTAAAATAAAAAAATTAACAGAAATTTTCCTAAGAGGTCTTAGTTATTTCAGATCATGGTAGATTATTTTTGTGGAATTCACTGTACTTTTCTATGAAACAAGTTATAAAATTTTCATATGGAAAATTACTTATTAGGCCAAAGGTTCGGTGAAAATAAATCATACTTCAATCTTTCCAATATTTGTTCTAATTTATATTTGATTACTTTGACTTTGATAAAGAACTAAGAGAGAGAAAAGCTGTCGTTTAGAACAGATCGAAACCCATTGGAAATCAATAGTAGGTTTATTAAAAAATAAAATATAAGATTATAATTTTAAAGAGATAGCCTCGAGAATCAACTGTTCTGATATAATAGTGTGAATTCCACTAAAATTTCATTAAATGAATGATATTTCAAATGTATTTAAATTTATGCACAAATAAAAAAGGAATTTTTAAATTATTTTATTAAATTTAGAATCTATATTTATAATTATTCTGGAGGATCTGAGAGAGGGAATTTCGGGAGAGTGAATTTTGTCAGGAAGTGCAAGACTACCAAGTAGACATTTGTGGCGGTGTCCCCTTTACCATAAGGTATTCCTGGAGGAAGCTAGTGTATCCTGTCGTAAAGTGAGTAACTAATAGAAAAATGAAAATATATATATAAATGATTATTATTCTAGATTAATTTCTGGATCGAACAATGCATACCCCATGCATTTCTGAGTACTAAGTAATCTAAAGACAAAATTAGTATTTTGCGCGTTCCACAGTTCGTTGAATAGAGTTAAAACTATATCTCCTGTCCATTCCACCTTCGTAAACCTTCCTTTTTTTTTTTTTCTTTTTTTTTTCATTTATTAATAAATTCCTTATCTACTCATTTCCCAAATGTATTGCCACTTCTTTTATGTCTTTTGTTTTACCAAAGAAGTGATTGTTCGTGTTTGATCAGTGTGGCTGTTACTGTCATTGCTCATTCCTTACCAGAAGGCCTATTTTCCTGTCCCTCAAAGTACTTTGAAAAGATGTAAAATATATATCAGGATTCTAAATTTTTTTTTTTTAACATTTTACTTACTGTTTTTTGTTCAGATTGGTCAATGAAAGAATTCCTTGATCCCATTATAGAAGGACGATAACCAAAGAGATAAGAAGGAAGGCCCCTGTCAGATACGTGTCCATAGCAGAGGTGTTAAGGAGCCAGCATAACGGAGTTGTCGATTCGATGATAGAAGAAGGAGTGGAAACGCTAACGGCACCCAGGGCTAGTCCTGAACAAAGGGCGTAGCCAACGATCGGTCACACCCCCTGACAGTAATGGGATGATCTCTAGGCGTTCCGACCTTCGGTCCGGCGGCTGTCAACGGGATTCCACATCATTTTGGGACAATACGTTACGATCCATTTCCATCTTTACTGTGTCAACATTAAAAAACACAAGTAGTAAACATAATGGTATTTTTCGGGGATCAGAAATCATAAAGAGGAGAGAAGTCTTTTGTAGTGTAAGAAAAAAAGTTCAATTCAAGAAATTTAACAGTTTTGTAATTTTAATGTAATGCTCATATTAGTTTTATAGCCCTGACGAAAACCGACTTATTAGGTAGACTAAAATCGAACATAGGCCGAAGAAGATTCAATAGAGACCCTATACTATCCTACATAAAGTCGGACCAACTAGAAGTAGCAACGAAAAGGACACATAAACATTTTCCTTTCGATACTTTTGTGAGAAGTATAAGTAGTAATAAAAATAAAAATAATAACCTGACAATGCTGTAGAAAGAAGGTTGTGAGGATATAATTCCTAATTATTTAGTTGGTAAATGTTTACTGTTTAAATACGTTTAAAATTAATTATAGTGCCAACTATACTGATTTATAGAAGATGACAATAGTACTCGTGATTGTATATGGGTCACAACAGCGAACTTTAATTATAATTATTATTAAAAATCTCTAATGGCTACAAATTTAACCATTTTTTTTTAATTATGTGGAAATATATTTTTCTAAATATATAAATATAAACAGAAATTGACACTAAATGACTCAGCATTTGAATCATTGGAGTTCCCTGGGAAAGACGGATTCCATTTCAAATGAAATTTGCATCATTATTCTTCATAATAAACCTTCTGACTTTAGAGGTCAAATGTAAATTCAGCCTCCCGATGTTATCGTATTTAATAACACATCAGTCTGAGATATTTTTAAACTTTTAAAGTTAGTTGTTGATAATTGGCTTAGACCAACAAGATTTCATTTTATTTTATATGCATGCCTTTTTGTATAATAATAAAGCTTCTTACAGTATAATTATGGATGTAAATATGTTTTGAACATCCTCCGATGATGGCTGTTTAGATATTAATCAAGGTTTCGTAACCTCTTGAGAGTACGCAAACCAATAAATCGGATCTTCGACCCATTCCAAGAGCGTTAACGAAGCTCCTCTGGAGCGATTGTCCTGCTCCTCAATTATCCTTATTGAAGTTCTGCCATGGCCCCAGGGTATGGAACTGGTTCTGGAGCCGACTCTTCGGCCTAACTACTTGTTTGGATTCCAGGCACGAACATGCCTTTGGAGTGACAGTGCAAGAGAGAGTTTATTTATTAAGCCACTGACTGTAAATTTGAAATGTCAATTTAGTTTCTATATGAAATGCAAAGGAATATTCGAGAAAATTATTCCTTTTTACGCCTAATTTTCCCTGTTTTAAATAATCTAAAATAATATTATCATCTTTAGCGAGGATTGTTCTACCGCAAATGTAACGTAGGGCGTGATGGTGCGAAAATGAGGCATACAGGTTAAAATTTGACAGTCATATATTTTCTTCTGAACACAGAATTTTCGGATCGCTGTATGGCTTATTGGTATAAATATTGTTATATCTCTACCCTTTTTTTAAAAAAAATTAAAATGTACAATGCATCATGAACAATATATTATTTTAAAGATTTCATAATATAACATAACAAAATTTCAATTATAAATCATAGAAAATGTGATTAAATAATTTATGGATTTTAAAACAAAAAATCGGATAGTTATTTTATGTTTTACTGTAACCCTGAGTAATTCCTGTTGGTTCTGGAGCCCTCTAGGATGGTTCACGAAGTCCCTTAATTAAGTAAAAATCTGGCAGCCGAGCGTGATTCTGACTAAATCAGTTCCTTGCACAACCGTTGGACTAGTAACATTACTTCCTTACAAACTACTTCACCCTTGACCCCTCATGAATTGTAGTCGTACAGAGTTAATTTAATTTAAAAAACTTTTGAGTTGTTTGTGTTCCCGAAATACGTTTCCATAGGGTAATTCTAATAATAATGAAAACACTTTTTGGTTTATAATAACAGCAGTTATGGTTTCTAAATATTTTACATTTAACAAAAGGTTTTATTTTTAAATAGTCTACCTTTTAATAAACATATAAATAATTTAACCTAAAGTTAATAATAAAAAAGACCTATGGTTCGCAGAAATTGGGTTTATTAATAATAGATGGATATATAATAAATATTATTAATATGTATATTTTTGAGACACATAAAATGTACTTTCATTGTAGTAAGCAATAAATAATATATCTTAAATATTATTATTTATTAATTAGGATTCATGATCTTTGGTCTGGGCTTTTTCACTGCTATTTTAATATCAGACCGTGGGTTTTTTGCCATCGAAACAGAATTTAATATTATTTCCAAGCCTTTTTTGAAAAAAAAATTTTTTTAATTGACATTGGACTATACAGTAGAATGTATTTCAACTGACTTGATAAAAAATAATAAAAATTATATTTCACTTTTTTTATTTCCAGCCCTGATATCAAGTTAATAAATAATTTATATTGAGAAACATTCAGTGAAATCAGCTAATCAGAAAGTGACACAATTTGTTTTTATTTATTTAAATTATATATTCACTGAATAAATATAGGTTACCAAGAAATATTTAAAAAAAATATAACATATATTTACATATATCTAAGATATACATATAGAATAATAACGTGTTGAAATAAAAATATATAATTTATTCCATCATTATTGATTATTAATAATATTTTATGTTAATTGTCGTATCTAGTTAATTTTTTTAATTAGCTATCTAAAAGAAATATAGTTATGGTGGAGAAATATAATAAATAGCTCCCTTATGTTAGAATATACGACATCTAGACTCAAATGAATTTTCGAGAAAAAAAATCAATATACACTAAACAATAAATGGTTTTAATTAAAATCCAGGAAAATTAAACTATTTAAGATAACAAACAACTCCTTGTTGAAATTTGACTTGCATTTATACTCAAGTCTATGCTCTATAGAAATTATTATAAGAATGTCAAAAATATTTATAGAAAATGTAGATAAAATTAAAAATACGTTTCTAAACGATTAAGTTAAAAATCATCATGGCATAATTTATAAAATAAAAAATTCGAAAATAAAAAAAAAAAACATTTTTAAAATTATATGAATGAAGTTTCAAACCATTATTAGGCTTTTGTACACTCTACAATAAATCAGCAAAACAGTGAAGTCCATCGTTTTCAGCTGACTGATCTAACAGGGAACACAGAAATAAACATTTTTTTTTTAATAGGAATTTTATTGTGATTATAGGCAAAGGAAAAAGACAAAATGGTATGTGTGAACCTTGGAGGAAGAATTATAATGGAGGGAATAAGCTGGCAAAAAAAATCAAAAAGGTGGGCCTATGTGCCTTTCAGGGGCGTGGCAGAGGAGTAGGAGAAGAGTACGAGCCAATCATGGCTACGTTTTGATTCAGTTTAGATTACAATGGCGGACATTCCTATTAACCTAAACGTAAACCCGCCTGCCGTAGGCGTGGCCTTTTTTTCTTCACTTTCGCATTGAAGGAGAGTAGGGGGTTATGCCATCTCTCTGGTGGGAATATTTCTTTATATCAATCTCTTGACTGAACTCAATTTCAATTTCATTTATGTTATATCTATTCATCTAAAATTTGCAAAGTTATAATAAATTCTTATTGAAGATTTTTTGCTTTTTAATATTCGTTGCTTTATCTGGCTCTTGATTCGAACAACAATATGAAATGGAAAACACAATATGAAGCAGAAATATTTAAAAAGAAAAAAGAATGTTTGTTTTGACGGTTGTTACTGCGCGCAAGAAATGGTTTGACATTGTTTACACTACATAAAGCTCGGCTGTTAGACGCTTTCGCTAAAGCTAGCTCGCACGTAGCCACCGAAGCAGATTCAGTATTTTAGAGTCATTACACGCCCGACCCGTGGAATCTTGAGCTGTAAAAAAAAACTTTTCTTGCACCATTCAGTCTGCTCTTTTTTGTCCAATGTCTCGCCCCATAGTTCATCAATTGGATTGATGATCGTCTTAATAAAGTAAGAAACCTGTGCTGCAACGAGAGGACATAGGAATGAATCCGGATCAAACATCAGTATTGGATAATTTCATACTACTTTAAAAGCCTTATATATTCGCGACTAATATATTTGTATAATTATAGAAATATATTTGAATACTTTTATTTATTAAATAATCTATCAAATATAGATTAAAAAAAAAAACAAGGTCGACTCTTAAGATTTTGACTCTCTTTTCCCTATTCCTGGGATATCTTTATACTTAAAATAACCATCCTATAGTGTAAATCTAAACCTTATTGATATCTACGGGATGAGTCTAAAACGAATAAAGCGACGTTTATTTGCGAGAACTGTCACAAGAATTGATGAAAAATTATTGAAATATTTATCAGGATGTACCTAAAAACCACGGGGTAATTCCTCCAAGCACAAATAATATAAAAAGGAAACACTCCCTTTACAAATTAACTATTTAAAACACAAAAAAAAATTATTTTTATGACATCTGTAATTTATTGTACAATATTTGAGAAAATATTTGTTATTATTATTTAATGAACATTTTTAATTCTTTTTTATTAACATAAATAACACAAAAACATAAAATTAATTTTGTTTGTATCTTAATTAAGGTAACAGTATATGATAATAAATAAACATAAAATCTTATTATAAATTGCTAAGAGTTAATGTTATAATAAATCGGTGTACCATTGTACAACTAATAATTATTTATTTAATAATATATAAATAATATAATAAGACTGAGTGAACCCAAAAGTTCGACATCCGACCTTCAATTGCTTTAAAACCCAAATCTACGAGATCAGCCTTAACACAAAATTTTCACACATTTCGGTCTATGGACGTTTACCACTCGACTAAGCGCTAAATAAATAAATATATTTTACTGTTTGTTTATTAGATCTTTAATGAATTGTTTTATTGAAACATAATATAATATTAAGTATGTCGATGGCTAAGACGTTATAGCTCGCTTTTCTAAAATGAATACTTTTTTCCCCAATTTCCGAATGTTCTCTGTTGAGAATGATGAAAAAAGACAATCCTTCGTGGCACTTCAACCCTCAGTAACCGACGGTCCTATGTCACATCGGAATATTTACTTAAACGAGAAGAGGAGACTTACGATAGTTAAGGCTAAATGTACCCTTCCTGGGACGCACCAGAATTTACTTTTCTATTTAATCTTGAACGGATGGTCCGATTTCGGATCTGTAAAGTGCATTTTCTTTTTTTCTAAAATAGAAGTTACTGAAATTAGGTTAAAAAATCACCAATCAAATAATAAGGAAAATAAGATGCAAAAATATGAGTTAACGATAA
>NW_027107159.1:582976-629022 GCF_000696795.3 Halyomorpha halys | reverse complement strand
CGAAAGTGCTGCCATCTCTTGAAAAAAAATCTTACTAAAAATCGGTACATTTAGCCTTAAATCGAGGAATATTTGAAAAGGGCCTAAAATTGGAAAACGAAATAAAATGTTTGGAACTGGTCAAGTATTAGATATTACGAACTTCTATCTTTTACACATATCAGTCTTATCTACAAATATGAGGTCCCAACATTCAAAGGCGTGTTGTAGATATCAAAGTTATATGTATGTTTCATGATATCAAAAATGTAACATCAAATATGTTTTTTTGCCAATTTAAAAGTTTAACTTCTTAGCCATTCATGTTTAAGACTTTTTTTGAATTGATGTTTTGTCTCTGAAACGATTAAACATTCTAATAATATCCTGATTATAGTTTTTTTCTCATTGTTATTTAATTTATTTAGGCTTTCAATAATTAACGATTTGTACAATAAATTGATAACTGTGGTAAATAGTTCAAAGAACCATCTAGAAGATTTGCCCCAGTGTGCCTACTTCTGTCGTATTCCTTCTTTTCTTTCGATGGCACTCGGACGGCACAGTGACTCCTTGGGCTGTTCTGTATTCGGAGTACGGCAAGAATGGTCGGAGCGTAGCGGTACTTTCCATTTACATACAACTCTCATACCGCCGCTGCTAACTGTATATTCACTGATTCATGAACATTATGAGATCGCCCACTTCTTCCGGCCTGTCGTCGGCGGCTTCCGTTCACGAATCGATATCTTCGAATTGAATAATATTATTAAGAATTTTCGAAGAACCGAAGACTTTAAGAAGGATTTGATATAAGAGGAGGCGAATCCTTAGATTGCGTGACAATGATGCGTGATGAACCTCTAACCGGTATTTTGAAAACTTCATCGGAGGTCTTCGAGCTTGTGAGACAATATCATACAAAATAATGTGACCAATTCAATGAATCACAAATTTTCTTTATATATATTTTTATTATCTTGTTCGAGTTTTATTAACAATAACAAAAATTATCTGAATAGTCTCAACCTTCTTTATTAAAACATATTACATGTGCAATGTTTTTAGCCGATCCAGGTATTATCAAGGACAATTTTAATTTTAGTATCACAGCCTCACGCCCATTTATTAAAATTTTCAGGCTATTATGCCAAAGTCAAATAACAATGTTAAAATAAACCTATTTGTCACTATAACCTTTATTAATAATATCTATCTTTCATCATTTTTATATTTTAGTATCAATAAATTATCATGGTGGTAAGTTATTAATTTGTGATTAGTTATTTATAGTTAAATACAAGCATTATGCAGGATAGAAATTATTAATAAATACTATAGAGGCAAATAGGTTTTCTATATTTGCTTACATTTATATTTCAATAAGCTCCTAATATTTAATATTTTATACATCAACAGTATTAAAAAAAAAACTAACCAAATCCAGTAAGCGAATCATTAAAAGAGGAAATTCTAAATCAAGCTTTTTCAGTTTAACTAGTGTTCACTCCCTATTCACTTATTGTACACGTATATTTAACGGTTGTGGAATGAACTTTCCGTTCAGTTCATCTTTTTAAACGAGTGGTTCATAAAAAAAAATTTAAATCATAAAATTTATGTTTCTCTCATGAATGGCGTCTGACACTTGCATAAATATGAATATGTACCATAAGTTTGATGGCCCTGAACTCTCATAATTTATCAAAAATGAATCCTACGATCAAAATAAACATGTATTAGTATATGTAAATTTTTATTTATCTTTTTTACTATAAACATCTAAAAAAAAAAAAGTAGAAACTTGGAATTTAGCAGAAAGGTGTGTAATGGGAATTTTCTATTTAACTTCGATCATCTGAAAAAAAAACAAAAGTAACTTACCAAAACTAACAAAACAAAAATAGTTTTAAAATTAATTTTCAGTTTGGCATCGATTGATTTATTTAACAATTGATTGAAAAAACACTTTGAACTTGCCAAAACACGGCCTTTAGCCTTTTATAATAAAAATGCACCAAAACAGCATTGTTTAACTTCAAAGTCACCAATCTATCATGGCATCACGATTTTTCAAATGGAAACATTACTAGGGTTAGTGTAATATCATTTCTCTATATTTTTTTCGTTCCGTCCCATAAATTAAATACTGAAATAAGACGCTCACGACTGCTAATACCCGTTTAATAGTGGGCTATTGGATTGGAACAAAATAGAAAACGAACGAAAAGATACAAAAACTTCATGAGGAACAGAACGGTAAAACAAAAACCGTAGTACGGCGCACCCTTAATTGTCTTCAATCCGTCATCAATATATTTGTAAGTTTTACTCATAACTTGTCTACATACCTGCTACTTTTGTTATAAAATTGACAATTTCACATTATAAATAGTATTTAAATAGATTTATCCAATGACTGAATAATAATTATGAAACACAGGAGGGACAGCTGGTAGTTACGTAACTAACTTACATGGAAGAGAAAGCGGATACCGCTCTAGTCCAGATTTCACGACTATATGAGTCCAGTCCCATTCCATCCAACATCCCAAGCAAACATTAATAACCTTTTTTGATGGAATGAATTTTATTGAGGGAGTTAAAATTATTATTATTTAAAAAAAGGAAGCCTTAAGTTGAGTGTTATAGAATATTATGAAATATCGATATGGTTCTTCCACGAAAACATTTGTTTTCCTGAGTAGATTTTAGCAAGAGTTCTAAGTAGTATTAGTGGAAAGTATTGCTGCAACCATGATCGTGTGACCTAAAATTTGGTTTTTAACACTAACAGTCATCTGCGCATGTGTGACAAATTTATTATTTATCACTATCACCGCCACCATTTAAATGAACTATCTAATGTAGTATAAGTTATTATTTAATAATATTCGAATTCCTCTCGTATCCAACCGTTACAGCCCAAAATCCTTAATGCTTCTTACTATGTCTCAGATCAAGTCATCCATCAGGACCTCAATGTACCATATGTCGCCGATTTTGTCAGAACCAGATACCAATCCTTCCATGATAAACATTCCAACCACTCAAACCCACTTTTTTTCTAACCTGGCTTTTTCTAAATTACATGATAATCCTCTTAGGCGTCTAAAAAGAAAATGGTCTCTAGAAATGTTACTTAAGTTCTATCAATGGGTAGATTCTCCACATGACTGTATCATGCATGACATTGTACAACTAACATCAAATTTACTGGTTTTATATATTTTAATACAGTTGTAAATATCCATGAATAAATAAAAAAAAAATTATTTTGTTAATTGTATTGGTAAATAAGTATTGGTTTCTTTGTTGTTAATTTGTTTTTTATTAATTAAAATTATTCAGTAATTATAACTTTGAAAATCCTTAGGTGTGCCTATCTGCATGAGACTAAACTCCCCTATTATCAATTATTAAAATCAAATCTAATTGTTTTGATAACGATGTAAGCCTCATCAGATTGATCTGGTAATAATGATATAAAAATAAATATTTTGCATTAATGTTTCGTATTCAGCTCTAATCCATAACATTTATGAAAAATATGACTATATTAGTTTTTAAAAAAAATCTTACAGCTTTATATGTTTGAAGAGAGAAAAAAAACAAAGTTTTTTATAAAATATGTGAGAGTCCATTCAATTCGTTGTATGAATATTTATATTAGTTTCGTAATTTCCATATTCATGCCGTGGAATTCGGTTAACATTATTCCTATGTAATCTGTAGGAATCGGCTGAGAAGGTGGACACACCATGACACCTCAGAGGTACTGAAGACCGCGAAAAGTGACCGAATTCATCGGCCATGAACCTGATTAGTGTGACACTATAATTGGCAGGACATTAAAAAACTGTGGATTAGACCAAACTATCAGGTCAGGGAGACTGCCGCTGGGCCTTGGCATCTTTTGTGTAAGTGGGTGTTATCCCGTTTCCTCCCCATATGCTTTGGTTTTTATCTTGTACACATTGGATAGTACTAGGACCAAAGAGGAGAAAAAAGTCAGTTATTTCACTCCATTTTTTTTATTACTTTTGTAAAAATATGTATAATCACTATTCAAGAGTGATGAGTCTGCGAAGTATTGTCAGGGGGAAATAAAAAAACAGTGGCTGTTTCAATACATTAAAAAAAATTAATTTCTCATTCCGAGCTCTATATCTTTAAAACTACCGACAACAATAAAAACAACTAATAAAACATCATGTAAAGTAGAGTAAATTTGCTAAAATATGAGTCAGAATAGAACTATTTACGTGCAATAGTCCCTGAGATATTGTTTTTTAAAAAGTAACGTTTCTTAAAAAATGCACATAAAAATCAATAATGGGGGAAATCTATCCCCATATGAATATGTATTTTGGCCAAACAATTAGAAATCAATTTATTTTAGAAAATATCATATCATACCTACGAAGATATGTGTCATAAACCTTTTTACAGCACGTCTGGCATAGAATAGAATAGAATGGCATAGAAAACATCTCAACGCCTAATGGTTTCTGAGATATATTTTTTCATAGATAAAAAAAAACAAAAAAACAACTAGATATCAACTTTTTGTTGTTATTTCGTCAAATATCATACAAAATACAACTCGTACGAAGGTAATCGTCATAGACTATTTGATGGCACATTAAACTTGCTTTAGTTTGAGTGCTAATAGACGTCGAATGGTATAAATATAGATTTACATTAATAAATTCACCAATTATTGATTTTTCAGTTGGTTTATTATATGTTACTTTTTAAAAACAATACTTCAGAAACTATAGTTCTATCTGGACCTCAGGGTTTTACCCCCTAAATCCCCAGACAACAACAACAACAACTATAGTTCTATCGTAGCTCTTATATTATCAAATTCATTCTACTTAAAATTTTTTTTTTCGAACCTCTTTAATTTTATATATGGTTACAGAATACAAATATATAATACAATACATTATATATATTCAAATTTACATGATCTCTTCGTTTGCTCTCTACTTTACATTTTTTTTTTTTGTGGTAGTACGGAGTACGCAGCAGCGATCGTGCATTTTAACTCGTAATTTTCGCTAGGTTAAGTTGCATTCTACTTTAAATGATGTTAAATGAGGATTTCTAAGGTTGTGAGCAGTTTTAAAGATATGGGAGCTACGAATGAAAAATTGATTTTCTTAAATATTTTGAACAGCTGTCATTTTGTATTTTCCTCTGAATATACTTGACAGACTTTTGACTTGTAATTATTAATAGTTTTCATTAAATTAATAAAAATAACACCCAGATATACATATATCATACCTCCTATATGTATGTACCAAATATCCAATAACATCATTACAGGAGGGTATGAAAAAAAAAAAAAAAAATTGGGTGAAATAACTGACTTCTTTCTCCTCTTGGGCTCTTGTACAAGGAAGTTTGCTTCGAAATTGCTTCAAGCTTCCAATTTCGATTCACCTCGCTTGTTTTAATATAGTTTGTAATAATTTTAATCATAGTCCTTCAGGTACAGTATCTGAATAAAAATTAGTAAATAAAATGAGGGTTTTTCAATGTTCTGTTTCAATTACATCGAGCAACAAGATCAATACTAAATAAAGACGCATAGAACAGACTTACGGTACCAGATCGCAATGATTGGAAGCAGGGTCGATTCCCTCTAAAGGATTGGCGGTCTTTATGAGCGGCTCATTACTGAGCTATCCGCCTCGAGTGAGTGCCGGTGAAGGCCACAATTAGGATTTGTTAACTCACGTCTCGTGAGAACGTTCACATGAGCTGGTCTTCCATACAGTGCTAAGACACGTATCTCTCATTTTTCATTCCTGCCATTTATCAACTAAAAAAAAAATAATAACATAGTGATCAATTAAATCATAGATATATCGCAATAGTTGGAATTACATTTGAAGGGTTTTATTTCTTTTCTTTTCTATAGTCGACGCCTGTACGATCCTGGACGAATTATGCAGGTGTCGACAATGGGAGACATCGGGCATTCACGGTGAACGACACATGCGTGACCCGCATCTCCGTCTTTAAGACTAACACTCCAATTCTCACGCGTCGTTCTCAAACCTTTCTCCTACCTCTGTACAAAATCCAATAGGAGTAATAATTCCTTCCTAAATCTAAATCCTTCCTTACCGATAATCTTAAGTTCTTCAATGCCGGAAGCAGCTGATGCGAAATAAATATTTAAAATTCATGACAAGGAATCTCCAAAAGCTTAATTCCAATTTTTATTTTCCATCGAGCTCGTAAAGTGCAAGTTACGGCTTAGCGACAATTAAAACATCCGGATGAAGTTTTGCATTCTTTACGTTCTTCAGAAAAAAAATTACCTCGAGAAATCATTAAAAATTGGAATTCAGGTTCATACCACAACTTAGAGAAGACGATTTTTCTTCTACAGAATTTGCTCCAGTAACTTGAAGATGGTGCGCTATTCCTGGAGGGAGTCCCCGTAGAGTTGGTTATTAAGGTTCATCGTCCGGAGCTTCTGCGGTTTGGAGTCTACCCTCATCTTCCATCTTCCAGCGGTCTGTACCTCAGATAATATTGCCATCTTGTACACTGCAGTCTAATTTTCTTCTGTCCTCGTATTGTCTGAAGCTCGTTTTTAAGATATATAATGCAGAAAAATTTAAAATTAATAAATTATTAACGGAATTAATCTAAATGGTTATGGGTCATAATTTAAAAAAAAATGCTTTATAACACAATGCTAGAAACAATTGAACACATATTTATTAGTTGGGTGAAGTATTAACTTAAACCAGCCACAATGCTTAAGTCGCAAGATACTTCATGAATCCACCACGTACCACAAAATAAAAAATAACTCTCAAAAGTCGGATTTTTTTCTTCTTCAGAATGCTACAACACGTTTGTCCACCTCGGCATCTAAAATACTCAATCATAATAACCGAAATCATTTGATGCCATGTAGCAGGAAAAGTCTGGAAGGTACACGTAGGGTGTGGCTGCAAATTCCTCTGTCAAGGCAAAATTCCCACTGTCTTCGACTGGTGCTAATTTTTATTGCCTTCAATAATTTTAACATAATCCGAAACAATATTCAGGTTTATGTACCTTATTTTGATAGCATGTCCATTTTACTAATAGGAATCCCGAAATATTTATCAGAATCATGATTATTTTTACAGTAATTTTAGAAAGAAACGTTTCTAAATTTTAAAAATAATTTTCCGAAGTATTATTAAATGAATTGAGAGTTGGGAAAAAGCAGTTACTGCATTATTTAGGCTTAAACAAATGAATTTCTAGTATCAAAAATATCTCAATCAAATAATTTTAACGATGGTAGCTATAACTCGTAACTGTGTTCCTATTATTGAATCATGCATTGAACTATTGACATAAGGTTAAGTTTGAAAAAATAAAATAAAATTGATCAGTAAAAGATATAATATTAAATTAACTAACTGTGGAGAAACACCTATTCTTTTATCTCAGCACAATCTCTTGGTAACTTAGGGTACTAGAATTGTCTCTCTATTCGCACAACAATAACTCTTGGGGTACTAGAAGAGATTCATGGGTGTGCAGTTTTTCAATTGCTGAAAATCGTATGTTTGCCTCAGGAACCGCCGGTTTGAGAATTGGCTCTAAATATGCTTAGGTCATTAATTTTCACAGAAAATTAGTCATGTTCCTCCCGTGGAACATGACAAATTTCTATTCTCAGCTATATTTCTAAATTTGAGTTTACTAACTATTCAATTTTTTTAAATAAATTAAATATCAGCTTTACATTACATTTTCTTTGATAAACATATATTTTGTACCTATGATAATTTTTGATTAGATAAATTTTACTTTTGATTAGGTACGATGTTACTAATTTCAAGAACCGGGGCCCAAGGACGGCTGGGCAGAAAATTGTTAAATGTTACCCTGTAGCCGTGAGTCGAACCTGTGGTTTTTATTGGGTAAAAATCTGGCGTTATTCTGACCCAATCACCTCCTTGCACAACCGGTGGACTAGTTACAGTACTTCCTTACAAAGTACTGAACCCTTCATGGATTGTACATGTACAAATTTTAATTACTTTTATATATTTAGATACTCTTATGTATATCTATATTTTAGGATTTTGTATAATTTTTATAACATATTGTTATAAAAATACATAAACATCTTGTTATATTTTTATAACATATTGTTAGTAAGTTACGGAATTCCATTTTAAATATATAACATTCTGCCTATTCGAAATCAGGAAGAATTGAGATGTTTCTCTGTGGTAAGCCATAGGTTTAAAAAAATGTAAACTTCTTTCATTTTTTAAATTATTTTTATTTTGTTATATAACCCTTAAAGGAATTAAGGGATATCTTTTTGTAAAAACTAAAGAATAAAAATATGCATCTTGGGATTAAATAATCATCACAGTCTCAATATATAAGATAATACCTCGAATAATTGGGAAAACATTAACAAATATAATTAAAGAAGTTACCCTAATGTATGTTATTTGATGATAATTGAATAGAGTAGATAGGCTTTTATAAATGAACAGACCATGTTACATATATAATAACTTCACTTGAATTAAAAAAAAAAAACTGTTATTCACAACTAATAGTTCTCTTTGCATGTTTTCAACCAATTAGTTAGTGAAAAAGTAATTGTAAGTGAAAATGTAGTCATTTCACTGGCTTCGTTCACGAAAGAAAGATGTTTCCTAGGAAAGAAAGCCGTACATTTCAGAAACCTAGACATGCCAGAATTCTCACTTGGCTAAACCTTTTTCACTTTTGATTTCAATTCAGGACTATTATACTCTCGCTTTTTCCCCCTATAAATAAATTCATCCTTTTACTGATACTTTTTCCGTATATACCGAGAGACTTCTCCTGTCTCTTTGAAGAAGTCGATTGAAGAGTTGGGGTGATTCCTTATTTTTATTTTTACAATATTTTCCCAATAGCATTAATTTATCGGGGCATTGTCCTTTTAACCTCAATGTGTTAATGACAAAAATATTAAATTTTTGATCGATTGGGTTTATTTTACTTAGCAAAAGTTGATTGAAAATGATTTAATCCCATCAATTTGTGAGTTAAGGAAAAGTTTTGGAGGCAAAAGCATAGCAGAGTTATCTGCTAAATGCTGTGACCATTAGAAAGGTGAGACCCATATCGATGTACACGATAGATGTTATTTTCTCTCCTGATTTTGATAGCTTGCAAAGTTAGCCGTTATAAAAGGCAACTTAATGCGATAATTTGATGCTATATTAGTTAATTTATGCATTAAGTATTAATAATCTTAATCATTTAACCTGTGTAATCTTATATCCTTCTTTTACTCCCTCGACTTTACAAGACAAAATGCATAACTGAAATTTCAAACAATTTAAAAGTTTATTGCTTGTTCGAAATTTAGAGGAACAGGTTTCGTGCTCTTACTCTAAGACCCGTTGAATACAATAAAAGTGAAAGTCATTTACACTCTAATACCATTTCTGTGGGTTAGTGTGCACTTGCGTCTACATTGAGACTTTCATATTGTTTTTATTATAAAATAAATAAACTAATTATATTCAAGGTTTTTTAGTAGATAGAAGTAGTATAACCTATTTATTGAGAAACCTTCCAAGCTTCTCCTTTTCCAAAAGTAAATTATCAATAGCGTATCTAAGTAAAAAAAAACTTATAATTTTAGTCTCCACTTGTTCATACATATCTTAATTGTTGTTCAAACTCTGATTAAAATTATTTAATTCAGTTATTTTTGATGTATGAAACTCAAATAAATAAATATTTCAAAATCGTTTGTGCTATGATAATTATTATTATAAGATTCAATATAATAATCAATAATAATAAATAATTATTATTATAATATTTATTTTTTTAGCTTTTTTAATTTCATAAGCAATATATACAACTAGCCCAAGAGCTATTGTAATTCTAAAGATAGTTCCTTAGCCCCAAGGTGAAACATAGTGTGGTGACTTTAATGGTGGTACAGGTGGGTAAACGTTGGAGACTAGAGCGGGCGGTTAAGAAAGAATATAACCTTCACTCGTATAAAGAATATGCTTTTAAAATGTTTTAAAGCTATTAAGTATATATGTTATGTACAAATATGCATATATACATTCATGTCTTTCTTTGTATATATTTAATTTGTTGATCTTATTTTTTTCTAGGAAGTCAGAAAAAAAAAAAATCTTATATACAAACAAAAAAATACCTTAGCTCATTACTAATCGTGAGACTAGAATAGATCCTTTATTAGATTTTATTTGTAAATGTTAAGAGATAGTACTATTTTTCATGTGAGTAATCTATTCCTCTTTTCTTGGTACATCAATGATATTTATAAATACCTTTAAACAGTCTCGTTGTTTACCAGTGTACCAATCCAAAAGCCATATACAGTCTGAATACATAAGAGAAAGTTAAAAGTTAAATCTAAGCCAAGAAAATACGATATTTTGGGTGAAGAGAAGCAGAAATTTGTCGATTATATATCCTAATAATTGAAAAAGGTCCGTGTAACAGAATATTCCAGATGTTTTGTCGTGTTAATTTGAAGGCATATCTATTTTTTCCCTAGAGCTCTTGAGAACTGTATGGGACAACAATGTTTCCAAGAATCCAAAGATGGACCACATAAGGTGAAATAAAGATAGAAATTAGTATAGCCAATTTTTTCTCCATATGACCTAATAGTTGAATAAGGTCCGTGTAAAAAAAACTAAATACTTAAGTGGTTTGCTAACGTTAGTTTAAAGGCTAATTGATTTTTTTTCAAGAAAAGCTCTTTAGAAATTGTTTACTATAACGGAGAAAAACACCGCCTTAAGATAAAATAAAGATAACGATTAATAGATCTTAAACGCCCATTTTTTTACCATGTTAAATAAAACGAAAAAATATTTAATTTTTTTTTGTCATTAACTGTTACTACTAAAGTCAATTTACATGCACATTTGTTCTATAAAAATGCTTTTTCAAAAAGACCATGATGAATGGTATGAAATATACTTCTTCGATGAAAAAGCTGTGATATGTATATATTTTTTAGAACCTGGTAAATTCCTAATTGCGTTTTATATAGTTAAAACTGATGATTATCTATAGCTATTTCTCCACAGAAGGTAAAAATTCTGAAACACCCATTTTATTGAATTCGACATTCTTACAGTACACCAATGACTTACGATAGCTGATGCTTATAGAACTATGTCCCAAAATAAAAGTTTTCGCAAAAGATTCCTTCAACAGTGTGGGAAGGTGATCGAACCTAAGCCGGAGACACGAAGGATGGAAATCTTTTGTAGAAGGTGATAAAACAAACAACGGCCATTGTCCAGTATGGCCAGCCTATTGTCTTCTATATGCCTCATCGTAGTCAACAACAACATAATTATTTATTTACTCTGTTGACTATAGTTTTAATAGAAGTTAAAAAAAAGAGAAGGGTGGTGCCATCCTTGGGTCTTTGATTGGCCTTAGCTTGCCACTCCCCCAGCCTCCTTTATATCTTAGTTATTGCCACCTTGATTAGTTTCGATGGCGAGATAAAAGAGTTGCACAAAAGGGTGAGGGTTAAACCTGGATAACTCATTTTTTTATTTAATCTTCATTAAATATATAATAAATTTTCATCTTCATTATAATTTTGTACTCAAATATTTGCAAGAAAAATGTTCAAAAACATAATGAAGACGATTTAAATTTTAATAACAAATAATTTACTTGTAAAACTAAAAAATAACAACTTAATATTCACACTCAAATGTGTTGTAGTTTTGTTTTGTTGGTGTCAGTTCAGTTTCTTTTTAACAAATTTCATGCACCAATGCTTGTACAATAACATTTATTTATTAGTCAGAAAATTACATCCAATATAGTCCGATCAGATAAGAACATCTATAGGTCGGTTAAATGACATTTAATCATGATAGACACAAATGAAATTTATTAGTTAAACTATTGATTATTAGGACGCTGTGGAGGTTACTACTATTCATAAATACAATATTATTAATAAAATTATTAAACTAAAAATAAAATACTAAAATGAAAATGAAGTAAAATAAAATAAAAATAATTGAAAGAGCTTATCAAGTGAATAATAATGATTCTAATTTACAATTAATAAATTATTAATAATGAGCTGATAAATTCGTAATAAGTACGGAGTGAACATGATTGAAAATAAGAATTAAATTGAAACCTGTACCGGTACAACCCATGAAGGGTTTAGGGTGCAGTACTTTGTAAGGAAGTACTGTTACAAGACCAACGGTTGTGCAAGGTTATTTAGTCAGAATCACACACGACCGCCAGATTTTTACCAAATTTAGCGTACCCAATTTTTGAGGCTAGGTGGACCCCAGGAGGTTTCCAGAACCCACAGGGTTGACTCACGGCTACAGTGTAACAGAAAACAATTTTCTACCCAGCCGGATTCGAACCCGAGTCCTTGGAGTTAGTAGCATCGTGCCTTACCACAGTGCTACCGCGATTAAATTGAGTTTTTGTCTCACCTTTGAAACATTTATCTAAAACAGGATGAGAAGATTAAGTTTAAAAAATTAGTTAAATCGAGTGAGAGTCAAAAAGTTAGATTGTAAAACGGCGTGTATTATAACATTGTTCTTCACTAACTTGTGTTTATCGTCTTCGTACTCGTTAAAGTACTTTAAAATGAGTGTTCACCTATCATAGTATTGTCCCGGATTGCGTGAGGGACTTCAGTCTAAATATGACAACTAGGCTACAACACAGACCTAGGAATGATGACACTACACCATCTGTCATGCCCTCACCGGAGATAGTGATGTGGTATCTTAGGAAGTAGAGGTCATAGTCACGTAGGTTTTACAGTATACGAAACTGAACAATGCACAGATCTTGCCAATCACCTAGTTTACTTTCATTTTCAGTCTTTTAGCTACATCTAAAGCATTTGAGAGATGACTTGGTGGCCGAGCATGTTAAGATATCAACTTAATATTATCGTGCCTGAAGCGGTGCTGGTTAGAATCTCGTTTAGGCGAGTTGACTTTTTGTCCACTATTTACTATATTTTGTCACTCTCCCCCTCCCATTATATTTTTTGTGGACTCTAAAAATAAATCTCGACCTATCCACTCTGCTCAAATAGTTTGGTTACTAGTAGGATAATCCGTCTTTTCTGTCCCATATTAAAGAACAAATGTAAATTAAACACTAAATAAAAAAAAAAACATATTAGGCAGTTTTAGGCCGATGTTTTAAATTGGGAATAAATTACGTATACAATCAGCTTTATTCTACCTTTTTTTTAACAAAAGAAATCATTACCCTTAAGTGACGAGTCTATTTACATAAACCATTAACGGATGTACTTGAGGGGCGTGAACTATACGCTAAGGAGGAAATACGAGTGGGCCTACGCAAATAGAAAAAACTCTTCACGAACTAACTACCATCACGCTCATTTAAAGCTTGCCATCTTTTGTTTTTAGTCACGACCTCCGGCTCTTCGTGACCTCGACTTAAACAACGGAAGATATTTTTGGTGGTGTCTTTGTTGATAGGTCCTTCTCCAACAGCATTTTCCGTGTTTTTCTAGTTTCTTTAATATTTTTTACAATTTATTATAGTACTCTTTGATCAGATTTAAATTTCTGAATTACATTGAATATGTTTATTAATGAGTAAAATTCGAGCAAGAGGTTAGGTTGGACTCTGTAAGCACCTTAGTTGTCGCTATAATATTCTTCACTAAAATGAATCTAATCAATACTTAACTATGAGATGGTTTAATATACTTTAATGAATACTAAAAGTTTGATACAGTTTGATTATACACATAAATTTTGTATGGTACTATTTCAACATTTAATATAATAATAACAAAACTTTATTAAATTGTAGGAAGATAGTACAAGTGGTGTAAAATAGTAACAAAACAATTTATTGCTGAGCAATGTTTCGTCTTTGTAGATTTGAAAGTCGAATTTTGAAATCTCCAGGCAACAACCGTGATGCAACCCTGATGCAACCCTGCAAGTGGCGCGAAATAAATAGTTTGTTTTTTTAATTGTTTTGTACCTTTATTGACGGTCACCCGGACTTCTTACAAATCTTTATCATGAAAATTTACGATTACAAAATAATTATGTCATATAATTATGTTTGGTCTTCTTTACAATCAATCAATATTGGATTACATAAAATAAAAATTATATTTAATTTAGGAATCTTCTAAAATATTAATTGCCTACAGTTGGAAAAATTTATACAAAGAACCTTTAAAAAAAAAAAGAAAAAAAAAGAAGAGAGAATTATAAATATATATAGATAAATAAAAAGATGAAATATATACATTAACAATACTAGCTTAGTAAAAGATATTTTGTTCGATTATTAAGGTTGCATTTAATAGGCGGCTTGTTCTTGTTCCGTATTTATTTTATTAATGAAGTTTCGAAAAATGTTTTATTGAAACATGAAAATTGAACCAATTTTGTCTTCTTTATTTATTTTTAATTCACAAAGGTTTAATTCCGTGAGGTATTTTTTATGAATTTCGTGTTTAAAACATATGGTCATTAGATCATTATTTGTTTTTGTATTTTGGAGGTTAAATTTACCTCTTAAGCCAGAGTTTATTTGTGGTTTGATATTTTTTTTAATTTATTGTCTTTTGATTTTTTTATGTCTGCTTTTGTTTTTATTTAAAAATTCAAAATATTTTGTTTCTGGAAAAGTGGTTACAAAGTATTCTTTTTTTTTTGCATTATTACTTCAATTGTACTTTAGCATTAGGTTTAAATTTGGTTGTTAATAAATTAATATTTTATAAACATTAAATATCATGTTCGAATATAATATTCCATTTTAATATTGTGTTAAACAGAACAAAGTGTATTCAAAAATATTATCCTATTATAGTCTGATAAAGTGTGGAAGGTATAGCATAGTATGTAATAAATATGAACTTTTGTACTTTTTCGAACACATATCATAAAAATTGTCAGTAAAAGAAATATATAATAATTTATATTATTTTCTTCTTACTATTCCTCCACAACTATATTGTTCAATGAAAATATTCTACTTTCTGCATTCGTGCTTCCTTTAATATTGTACCGCTAACGGCTATGAAACTATGGAAGTGTTATAAATGATTTCTACGCCAATATATTCCATTTTGGCATGAATATATAAGATGATTATTACTTTTTTATTTTATAAAATTTCAAAAAATTAACGTATTTTAATACATGTATTAATGTAGGTTTATGTCTTGGTTCACAGGTTCACTCTCACGGTATCGGGTTCGGAATCAAGAAGGAGATATTCTTCTTGAATTTGGAAGATGGATACTTTGGCTGCCAAGTAAACGAATCAACGGATTTCCTTCAACTCTACGAACTGTCTCGACTGTGCGATGGAAAACACGATTGTTACAGAGGATCAGACGAACTCAGGAGAGAACTCAAATGTTCGAGTAAGTAGTTAAAAATTAAACTGAATTTTTGATTTAAGAAATAGTTTGGCTGAGTTTATAGCATAGGCACTGCCGTTCGGCCACTGCTGGTGTAGAAAAAAGATATCGTGCTCTTTATGCTCCAAAAAAACACTTAGAACAACATTTAATGTTAATATTTACATTTCATTGATTTGTGGGGTATTCACCTTCAATCAACCTCCATAGGGAATTTTTTTATAGTTCTGAGATCCTTAATTCATATTTTCAGTTAGGACACTTAACCCTGAAACACCCTGTATTTTCATGCAACAGTGGCACAATTAATGAAAACAACACTGTGAAGCAAATTAATTTATCTCAGATGTAAAGCTAGGATCCGAACTCAAGGTCACTAGTGAAAACGTCGGGATCGCAATTGCATTCGGAAGTGCAGCGGTTCTGTTAGCCAAGGACATTGAAATAGCTGTTACACAATGGGTGCATCCTCTCATCTGGTCCACATGGCGGAATAAAGGTCATGGTCAATCCAATCACGCGCTCTATTTATATTTATGTACGTTCTATACTTTGTTTATGTACAAGGTCATACTTATGGAAGATAAGTTATCTACTTATCTGTCTTACTACATTCATATCATGGGAATGTTTATTGGAGGTTATTGTAAATATAGTTACTTAAATTAAAAAATTAAAATCTGTACCGCTACAATCCATGAAGGGCTAAGGATGCAGCACTTTGTAAGGAAGTACTAAATATATCTCCTTATTAAAATAAAATTAATTATATTATTTCATTTTTTTTTCATTTTATATGATAATATTAATAAAATATTACATTCATTGACTTTTTTCTGCAGATGACTGTGGCCACGAGTCTGGTATAGAATGCCAGAACGGGGCCTGTCTCGACCATCAGTGCCATTGTAACGATGGTTTTGGAGGCTGCTCTTGTGAAGTACCCGGTAAGTTAATTAATAAAAGATTATAATTAATTACTTTCCCTTTGTCTTAGATATAAATAGTTAATACAAGTTTTTTCACATACTGCCGGTCAAACGTTTAAGAAAGTGGTTCATAAACAAGGCCCGAGATAGTGTTCTGCAACTCAAATTACCTAAAGGCCTTAAATAAACAACTGTTATATTGTTTACCTTTTCTGATTTATCAGTGTTAATTGAATGGTTTTAACAAATGTACTATAGAACCGCTTCAGAATGCTCAGGGGGGCTCCTTGTCCCATTCCAAGAGGGAAATGTTTTTTTAAATATTTAGTAAAGGAAAGTACTGTGATCGTAAAAAATTTCGAATTCCAGTTAAGAACGGAAATAGATTGTTAATACGTATTGACACGAGGTCTCCTGAATCTAAATTTTAAAAACCTTTTCTATATAATATCTTTAACTTTGTTAATATGAAAAAAATAAACAGTTCTAATTATTTTCAATAATAAACAATGGCTAAATACAAAATATTGAAGAATTTTATGGATAGCTAAATGAAATATCGACATGAATTTCTGTGAAGAAATTAACGATACGTCATCATTATTTGAGGAGGATGTACAATAATGATGGCTTGAAACTTTATTCTATGAAGAAATAGAATATATGATATTATTAATATACTGATTTTCTCACAATCAGTGTATTAATAATATATATCATGAACATAAAATAATTTTTTTAGCTGATGGGTTGGGAACGCCTGAAGGATGTGAGCATACTAAGCCGGTAGAAACGATCAGCAATGCGGGCTATAGGGCTTCCCTACGTTGAAGGCGCTCATCCTTTTCTCTTTTACTATCGTTTCAAATAGTTTCATTTATTCATACAACCATTAAAATGGGGTAAAAGTAACCTTGATCAAACAGCCTTAAAAAGTTAGATTATAGATTAATTAAAAATAAATGCTGAGATGAAATTTAATAATATGTTCAATATATTTTACGTTCTTCTGAGCTAAAATTTTATGCAACTAATATTTCAGCTTTAAATTTAATATCCAACTAAATCAATATTCAATAAATATAAATAATAAATATTAAGTGCTTAATTATTTTTATATTTTTAATACAGAATTCAAAATAATAAAGTCATTTAAGAAGGTATAAATGAATGATGAAGATTTTGTTAAAATTTAGCGTATTTTTAATTATCAAAGGCCCATTTCCTGTCGTGGTAGTATAGTCACAGCGAGATAGTACCCTTGTTTACACGATGACAGTTCTACTTGGTGACTTGGTCTGCTGGAAGACCGTTGGCTGTAAAAATATTTAAATTTATAAACTTCTTTTGAGTGAATAAGGTCATCTGAAATAAATTTATAAAAAGTAAAAATAAATCTACAAATTTAAAGAAAAAAAAGTAACAGAACGTATAGATGATAAAATGAGTAAGGAGCGACAGTTCACTGTCAAGGAATATATACGTGTGGCAGTTAACGCTACGCTAGCTGGCACTACTGCGATTAGTACTGTCAGCTACCATGTGGATTCTAATGGGTACCTGGTACGACCAGTAAAACAAATGTCATACTTATAGTTCACATCATGGCAGTGCAACGATAGCTGTCACCATACAAAACAGCCCTTAAGCGATCCTCATACAAGTTAATAATAACCAATTCATTATATTCTAAAACCTTCAGTTAAAAATTATGCTATTAAACAGTGCATTTGTTCCAAAGCCTTAACAACAGAAATTTTTACAAAAATTTCTCAATGCTACTTATTATTATATCTCAAATACATATTACCCATTTGACCTGAAATGAATAAACATCCTCCCACTGTAAACATGATACCCATAAAAACTCATTAATCCATAACCTTTCTTTTAAATATATCCTTGTATATGATCCTTATGAGATGTAATAATTCGACCCTTTAACATATAATGATCTATTGTTGTTGTGCTACGAGTGAATAGTTTATCCGTATCCATATCCATACAATATTTACGAGTGTATTTATTTCTTGTATTAAATGCAATTATAGCTCTTATTTTAAAAATATATTAAATGATTTTTTGTTGTTTTAGATGAAAACGAGTGCAAAAATCGACCTTGTGATGTGTTCGCTCATTGTACTAACACATTAGGAAGTTTTCACTGCTCATGTTTTCCTGGCTACACTGGAGATGGCTTCCATTGCCAAGGTATATTTGAGATGTTTTGAATATTTTGTTCACCATTTTAACCTATAATATTAGCACAGTACACAAAACATTAAACTAAAATCGTAATTAGTCTAAAAACGGAATTGATCAAAGAAAGCAATCATGACCTATTAATAGGTTTATAAGCCAAAAGTGTGATTACAGACTCCAGTTCTTATTGCATTTCACTTCATCAATAAATTATTGGTACAATATCTCTTTACAGATATTGATCAAGACAACTTTTTCTTACTTTATTGGAAAATTTAAAACGGTTTTTATATATTTGTCTATGTGAGTTTATTCTAACATAAACAGTTAGTGATACCATCCTACATAATAAACAGTTGATGATACCATCCAAAAACATAAACAGTTGATGATACCATCCAAAAACATGAACAGTTAGTGATACCATCCTACATAATAAATGGTGATACCATTTAAAAACATAAACAGTTAGTGATACCATCCTACATAATAAATGGTGATACCATTTAAAAACATAAACAGTTAGTGATACCATCCTACATAATAAATGGTGATACCATTTAAAAACATAAACAGTTAGTGATACCATCCTACAATATAAACAGTATCCAATTAAGAGTTGCTGACAGAGTGCTGAATCGCAACACTAGCTGTTGATAGGATTCACCATTCTAAATAGTGATTCCTATCAATAGTTGTTTTAAAGTTGACTCTAGTATGATGTTGTACCCAGCTCAGTAATCTCATTACGATTTATTACCTCATGGTGATATCTATATGTATAATTATCCAAACTTAATTTAGAGTTTACTTAAGCAAACTTTTCTTTTTCAGATATAAACGAATGCGATGATCCTGTGTTGGCTTCTAGGTGCGTACCTAATGCAGAATGCTGTAACTTACCAGCTCATTACCTCTGTAGGTGTTTGCCAGGTTTTCAAGGGGATGGTGAAGAAGAATGTATTGGTGAGTAAGACACTAAAACTGCAACAAATATGGTCCTTTGTATGAATTGAATTTACATGGCTCTGTTTACAGATATTGACGAATGCCAGCACCCTGATGCCTGTGGGCTAAATGCAGTTTGTCACAACATTCCAGGAAATTATACATGCGACTGTTTACAAGGATATGAAGGAAACCCATATGATGGAGTAATTAATATACCATTCATTTAAATTAATGTTTTCGGTGCAAATAGTTTTATTATTTAATGTAATTTTTTAGTGTGCTGACATCGATGAGTGCTCATACCCAGGAGCTTGTGCCCCTGGAGCAGTCTGCAAAAACTCAGAGGGAGGCTACCTATGTGCATGTCCTCCAGGAACAACGGGTGATCCAGTACAAGGAAATTGCATTGATGTCGACGAATGCTTAGGTGCTCCTTGTGGGCCAGGTGCCATTTGTGCCAACATCCCAGGAAGTTATGTCTGCAGTTGCCCACCAGGTTTCGCCGGTGACCCATACAGGCAGTGTGAAGGTACGATTAGCCCAATACTCTGTGACTGTCAGAACAGGATCAGCACAAACATCCATAACGTCCTACTTCCTTCTTCCTTTCTTTCCATTATGTACATAAATATCTGTAAAATAGCCAACTCTTTATTATTTGTATATATAATATTCTCAGTTCCTTCTTATCATTGAAAATTGACTGATGTTGACTTATGAGTAGATAATTTAGCCCTGTGATTTTGTCTGCCTTAATACAGTCATTTTAATCTTGCTTTCAAAAATTGGTTCCAATTCTAATATACTAATTTCAATTTGAATTATTATATCTCGAATATATTTATAAATTTGTAACTGTTTAACAATCAAATTGAAACAAAATATTTCAAGAATAAAATCAATTGAAAAATATCTCCTATTGTTAGTTTATACATAAATGGTAAGGAGGAACAAATAATGTAGAGTGTTGGAAATACTAATCTTAGCCTGTAACAAAAATGGCTTATGGTAAACTAACCTATTGGGATTAGATATGGACGAATGCAGCTCATCACCATGCGGCAAAGGAGCCAAGTGTGAAAATCTCGTAGGAAACTTTAGCTGTGTCTGCCAAACTGGATATTCTGGAGACCCCAAGATCAGCTGTACTGACATCAATGAATGTGCAAGACCCAATGCCTGTGGCATCAATGCACAGTGCTCAAACACAGAAGGTTCCTTCACATGTTCCTGTCCAGGAGGTTTTTCAGGAGATCCTCATGTCTTCTGCCAGAGTTAGTGTTTATACACAGCGCACAATTTATCTTTTGAGGCTGTCTTTCTTTCTTTGTCACTGTCTCTATTTTCGCCCTTCTTCCTTACCTTCTCTCCTTTCTTTTTTATCTGTTTCCTAATCTCTATTTGACTGACCTCGTAAGAATGAATAAAATTTCACTTTTTTTCTATTGATAATGTTTAGCTAAGAACAGTAAACTTAGTTCTAATTAAATCATTAGGAATGAGAGAAAATTAAATAAATGCTCAAAGAATGTTGAGGTATTTTATTAAAAATTTTCTTTTCAATAATTTCAATTAAAATTTTAATTTTTTTTTCTTTTAAGAGGTCAGTAAAAACGTTTATTTTACATTTATGACAGCCTCAAGCCAACTTTAGCTTTATTATGTTATTCATTCAATATCACTCAAACTAAATTTTTTTTTCTTCACTGATGAAGTAAATTAATGGATTTTTAATTTAAACTAACATAACATTTTATCAGGCATCTTCCTAAAAGAAATATTAAATTTATTAAATGTTGTGAAATGACTGTCTTTGGCTAAATATTAAAGCCAAACTTTAATTTAATTTAAAATCTGCTTTTACTCAGTGAAATGTCTTGGAAGAAGATGCCTTAAGTATATAACTGCTTTGCATGGGGAGATCGCTACGCTTGCATGCTTCTATTTCAATGTACAGTATCTTGTTTTCTTTTGTTTCAGCTCTTCATCACTTTGTTATTCTGTTTCATCAAATTATTTCTTCTGTTTCTTTTACAATTTTTATATAAACATTTATATTTTCACAGGATTACTTTTTTTAGGCCTTTTTTCTTCTTGGTTTATTTATTTATGTTATGTTTCTATGCTTCACTGATTGTTTTCTTAGCAGCATGTTTTTATAGAAAAAAAAAAAAAAAAAAAAGCACAGGTATTTCTTCTTTTCTGGATGCTGCCTGTTTGTCATTCTGCCTTTTCCAACTGGAATGAGGTAATCCTTTATTCTTTTCCACACACACAATAACATAAGTCTTATATTTCAACTTAACATATTTAAATATTTTGTTTTTCAAATGCTGCAACTTTTTATTTTTTTATATTTTTCTAAATTTGTTATTTTTGTATAAGTTGGAGTTTACAACAATTTTCAGTTAATTACCCATTGGTAATTTTTTCAATACTACTTGTCTTGCATAGCATTTGAGAAACTATTGCCAAAAAAATTCAATCAGAATATTTTTGTTATCTAATTAAGATTATTTCAATATAAGAAAAAAATATTTATAATCAAACTTACTTCATTAATATTATCTCCACTTTTCAAAGTATCGATGTGAATAATATTAAAATAAAGTCGAAACTTTTAATGTTATACAAAATCAAGTTGTAAAACCTCTGTTTTTTAAATATGTAAGATATATGAGCAGGTTGAAGTCAAAGTGGTGTAAGTGCCTTTTTCACAATTTTGAGTTAAGTTCATTAATACAAACTAGAAATGCTAGCCGTCAAACGAAAAGTGGGCCAAGTCAAAACCTCAATAGTTTTCCAATTCATTTGCTGATCATAAATATTGTTTATATCTCTCAAAGTTTATTTGTGAACTTTCACTTCAGTGTGTGTCATTTTCGGTTGTCTAAAGTAGAGCAAAAAGAAAGTGTGGACAAATTTACTTCACTATAATCTTTAATTAAAACTCATATCTCACTTGAAATTCGGACTTAATAATTTAATTCTAATAAAACCTTTATGTTTTCCAAAATGAATAGATTAACTCACACCACTCTGACTTTTTTATAAAGAGCTAGTTTTCATTTAATAGAAATACTAGTTTGTAAAATTTGTATTATTGAAGTAAATTTGGTTAAATAATTTGTATCACATAAATATAGGAATCTTTTATATTGTGAGGTTTACATATCTTATTTAATCTTTTACTTTTACTCATAAAATTTTTGTCATTTTAAATTAAATTTTTTTTTCTTTAGATCTTTTTAATTGCTATTTCAATATTTAAATTATATCATAGATAATTTGGCAAAATTATGCAACATTATACCAATGCTAATACTTTCAGAAAAAGAATAATAAAAATAAATATAGACTGTTCCATCTATCCTAACAATATTTTCGAAAATTCGAAAACAATATAAGGGTCAATTTGTAATAGATTTCATTTGAAAAAACTATGATTTGGTTTTTGGTATAGTGATGCATTCCATTGTCAAATTATAATTTTTAAATGTTAAGAAATGTATGAATAACTTTAAAAAAGATTAATGACGAACCAATTTTCATAACAGATACAAATGAATGTGAACAAAACCCATGTGGTAAAAATGCAATTTGTAAAGATAATGAAGGTGGATACACATGTAGTTGTAAAGAGGATTATACTGGCGACCCTTACAAAGGATGTGTTGGTATGTATTTTATTAAATCTGTTTAGTTTATTTGATTTAATATACTTTATTCATGTTTCACTATTAATGCTAAAATCAACAATCACAGATCTCAATGAATGTGAAGTTCTTGAAAGACCTTGTGGTGCTAATGCAGTTTGTGAAAATACGGAGCCAGGCTATAACTGCCTATGTCCTCAAGGATTTGAACCACGCCCTAATTCATCCGTTCTTTGTGAGCAAGTACGTTAAAATTCTGGTCAAAATTTTATGTTTTATTCTCTCTATACTTTAATTTAATTTTCATTTTTTTTTTTTTTTTAATAATTCAGGTTGATGTAACAGTCTTATGCAAAAGTAAATTTGATTGTGTAAACAATGCAGAATGTATTGAAGGACAATGTTTCTGCCAAAATGGTTTCAAAGCGAGTGGTTCGATTTGCCTGGATATAGACGAGTGCCTAAAAGAGCCATGTGGCCCTAACTCAGTGTGTACCAACACTCCTGGCAACTATAGCTGTGATTGCCTCTCAGGTTTTGTTGGAAGTCCTCCAAGGATTCAATGCAAAGGTATTTAACATTAACCTTTCATTTATTTAATCAAGATTTATATTTTTTTTCTTAACATTTATTTTAAACATTTTAGCACCTTGTGAAGAAGTGAAATGTGGTCCTCATGCCTTCTGTAAGTCAGAAGGCCATGAAGCATATTGTATTTGTGAGCAAGGATGGAATTACAACCCAGTTGATATATCAGCTGGTTGCATAGGTAAAATAAAATTATTAATAAAGTAAATAGTTATTACAATTTGTATATCCATCATTTAAAATTACCAACTTTTTGATAAATCACTTTATGATTCAACAGATATTAATGAATGTGACAAATCTAATGGTCCTTTTGGTAATTGTGGAGAAAACGCGATATGTGAAAACAATCCTGGTTCATTTAGTTGCCAATGTAAACCTGGTTTTTCTGGAAATCCTTTCCACCAGTGTACAGGTATATATGTTTGTTTCTACCATTCATTTTAAACATTGGCAGTGTAATTAATATTAGATTATTAATTTATCTATTTTTCCAGACGTAAATGAATGTGAAATTAGTTCTTGTGGTCTTGGAGCTGTTTGTGAAAACACGATTGGTTCTTTTAAATGTAGATGCCCTCCAGATACGATTCCAGATCCTGACCCGTTCACCCGATGTGTCAGTATTGTAACATGCAACAAAGATTCAGACTGTCCTGGAAATGCTATCTGTGATGACCAGCATCGTTGCTTTTGTCCCGAACCTAATATTGGCAATGATTGTAGACGTAAGTGTCCAATCAATTCTTTTGTTGCTTTTATTTATTATATTTTTAAAACATTATCTAATTCAATTTATATTACAGATCCCTGTGAAGGAGTTTCATGCCAACCAAATGCTGAGTGCATGCTAATTGAAGGAGAAGGCCAATGCATATGTAAGGCAGGTTATACAGGTGGCTCACAAGGGTGTGTAGACATTGATGAGTGTCAATCGCAGGTTTGTGGTCAGGGCTCAGTCTGTAACAATGAACCTGGTGGCTATACTTGCCAATGTCCAGGTGGTTCCTCTGGAGACCCCTACAGAGAAGGATGTTCAAGGCCCCGAGTTCCTTTCTCTTGCAGTGCAGACAAACCATGTCCTGGCTCTGAAGTGTGTATTCAAGAAGATGGCCTTTTAGAGGAGAATGTTTGTGTCTGCCAACAGGGATATAGAAGAGATGTTAATGGGATTTGCTCTGATATTAATGAATGTCTTGAGTCTAAGGAAAAACCAGCATGTGGTCTGAATGCTGTTTGCAAAAATCTTCCTGGAAGCTATGAATGTAAATGTCCTGAGGGTTTCAATGGAAATCCTTACATGCTGTGTGAAGGTAAATTGTTTTATTTTTTTATGAACCAATACTCTTTTTTATAATTGTTATTTATAAGTATTTTCAATATGAGATTACTCATTATAATTTTTTTTCCTTGTACTAGAAACTTGAATATTATGTAATAATATTATCCTGAAACATAGTTATATGGGGATGGATGAAGACTAACTATACATTTAATTCTCAAAGGGTTAATTAATCAGTTATAAATTGTTTTTTAAAATACAATATTTCTTGTTTTTGATACAAAATAATTTAATAAATTTTACATTTTCTTTAATCAACTAAAATTATATTAATGCTGAATTATATGTTTTAGTATGAAAACAGATGTATCACTTTGAATGTCAGTTTTGAGGATAATATTCATAATATATAATTAAGTGCATTTGCAATTTATTATGAGTTTTGTGAGGTCATATTTAACATCTACAGCATATAAATTTAGTATACACCTGACCAATCAGAAACTAATTACCTCTTTTCAGCTATGTTTTTAAAAAGTCAATTATTTGGTATGAAGTATAATTCGTATTGAATGTTTGGAGGTGCTTTACAAAATATCTTCCAGAAATTTATATTCATTAAAATCTTTTACTATTATGAAGCAGCGATTTGAAAACAATCATTTTATACTTTTTATAGATGTCTAGGAGCATATTTTGATGAATTAATAAAATCAGATTACATCAATTCATGTTTATAAAAAAAAAAATGAATATTTCATAAGAAAGGACAAAATAAATACTATTCATTAATAAGATTTATATTTATTAATATAATTCATTTATTTTGTATTTTTTCAGAGTGTAACACGTTAGAGTGCAGATGTCGGCCACCTTACAAAGTAGTGAATGGTGACTGTGTTTTATCTGAATGTTCATCTGACAATAAGTGCCCAAGTGGAGCTGAGTGCATTTCCATTACTGGAGGAGTAAGTTACTGTGCTTGTCCAAAAGGAATGGAACAAAATGAAGATGGCACCTGCAAAGGTCAATTAGTATTTTAATTTCCAAATATATCATTTACCAAGATATTTTTTATTATCAGTATGACTCATTTACATCCTTTCCTTACAGATGTAAATGAATGCTTGTCAGTTGGAATTTGTGGTTATGGTGCCAAATGTATCAACCTCCACGGTTCCTTCAAATGCTTATGCCCAGATGGCTATTCTGGAGACCCTTATCGAGCTTGCGCTCCAAACCAAATGAAATGCTCAATTGACAGTGACTGTCAGCCCAACGAGAAGTGCATTCAACCTGGGGAGTGTGTTTGTCCTCCTCCATACTTTACAGACATCACAGACAACAATAAGTGTAAAAGTGAGTTGAATAATTAATTAATTTTATATTTTGATGTTTATTCTGAATATATTAAGAATACTTTAATATGATAACAATTTTGGTTTTATTCTATTTTGATTGAATTAATATTATCATATTTCATCTGTATGTGACAATTTTCATCTTTGAAAACAATTTTTAAAACTTTTTAGTTCCTTATAAATTCTAATTAAAATCTTTTAGTTTTAACATCATCAGTGAACAATACTTTTATATTAACAATTTGACTTTTTCACAAATTGTGGACTATGCCTAGTTAAGGCGACTTTGGTCTTAAGTTTGCATGTTGATCAATCACAGAGGAAACCATAAATTACCTAATTGGTGCCGTTTTAACTGAATAAGTTTAATACTTTGCTTTACAGAGTAATATTCTAATTGTTCATACTTATTTTTCTATCCTTCAGGCCCATGTGACCGATTCCCCTGTGGTCTTAATGCAAAATGTACTCCTAGTGACCCACCTAAATGCCTCTGCTCAGCTGGCTTTAAGGGTGATCCTCTCAAGGGCTGTGTTGATGAAGATGAATGTCTCAAGAATCCTTGCGGTTTGAGAGCACATTGTATCAATGAAAAGGGGTCTTACAAATGTATCTGCCCTATTGGAACAAGCGGTGATCCTTATCGACTTGGCTGTGAGTAAATTGATTAGTTTTTCATATTTATGTCTTATAAATTGCTTCTTACTCAATTAATTACCTTAAAATAATCGTTTAAATTATAATGAAGTTTGTTTTATTTATAGGCACCGAATCTAAAGCCAAAACAGAATGTACTACTGACAATGACTGTGCTGGTCAATTAGCCTGTATGCATGGTAATTGTGTAAACCCATGCAACTCTTTACCTTGTGGCAGAAATGCATACTGTGAGCCAGAAAACCATGCTGCTTGGTGTCGATGTGCAGTTGGCTTTATTGAATCACCCAATGGCGACTGTATTTCTCGTAAGCTTAAAACACATAAATTATGTAAAATATCATCAATACAATTTGCTGTAATTCTAGATCCTATGACTTGGTTTGAATTATTTTTTCTATATAAAATGAAAAGTTTCTGAAAAGCAGCTTAACTTGAATACAAGTCAATTACATATCAAAGTTTGATATAATTATTACATTTATTATACATTACTAGCCCAGAAAGATTGATTTGGTCTTATTAGTCAGTTCATAAAATCTATATTTTCCCTTGAAATAGTTTACTAAAATATTGCTTCAACAATTTGTTTTTGTAAAAATTTTAGCCTGTTCTGGATTCATTTGTGGAAAAGGAGCTCAGTGTATAGTAACATCCACTGGACCTACATGCAAATGTGCTGAAGGAACAAGGGGAAATCCTTTTGCTGGTGGGGAGTGCTCACAAGATATTTGTTCTCTGTCTAAACCATGTCCACCTCGTTACACCTGCATCTCAGGCAGGTGTAAAGAAAAATGTCAGGGTGTTATTTGTGGCCTAGGGGCTAGTTGTGATCCGACAACAAACCAGTGTGTTTGCAACCCTCTTTTTATTGGAAATCCTGATCTTGTTTGTATGCCACGTGAGTAATGTATTTATATATTTTGTTTCTATATTACCTAGATTTTTCAGTACAAAATTAGATATTTTGCTCTCAAGCTATATGCTGACTTCTCTTGTATGGGATTGCAGTACATGTACATCTACCTTTTTTTCATTTTGTAGCTATTGCAGTTCCAATGTGTATGCCTGGTTGTGGAAAGAATGCCCATTGTTCATATGGAATAAATGAAAATATCTGCATATGTAATCCAGGCACTTCAGGTAATCCTTATGATGAATGCAAGGAACAAGAGTTAATTCAAACATGCACTAAATCAACTTGTGGTAAAGGAGCTTTGTGTAGACAAGACATCAACAATCTAGAATGCCTTTGCCCACCTGGCTATAAAGGCAATCCGTATGTTGAATGCCAGGGTATGTATCAATATTTGACAGATTTGATTATATCATAAGAAAATAAGAATATTTTGATTGATATTTTATTTTCAAACAGATATCAATGAGTGTATTGGTGAAGCATGTGGTGCTAATGCCATTTGTATCAATACACCCGGGAGTTATGACTGTCAATGCAAAGAAGGATATATTGGAAATCCATTTTCTAACTGCATGAGACTTGCTCCACAAGGTTGTCAAGATCCTTTAACATGTAGTTGCAGTAAAAATAATCCTTGCCCTATTGAGTAAGCCAGAAGATTTCTATTGTTTTGTTTTCTACCATGGTTTTCTTAATTAATTATTCTAAAAATGTTTTGTTTTCTTTTTGTTTTAGATATACCTGTAAAAGAGGAAGGTGTAAAAATCAATGTGAAGGTGTGAAGTGTGGACCTAGAGCAGCTTGTGTTTCAGGAAAGTGTGTTTGTCCTCCAGGTCTTTCAGGCAATCCTAATGATCTGAAGAAAGGGTGCCAGATTCAAGGACAATGTACAAATGATTTTGACTGCAAAAATAATGAAATTTGTTTCCAACAGGGTAAAGGTTTTCGTCAGTGTTTAGATGCTTGTAAGAAAATTCAGTGTGGTCCAAATGCTCTTTGTGTATCCGATAAACATAGGTCTTCTTGTATATGCGCTGATGGATATGATGGAATACCCAGTGACTTAACCCTTGGATGTCAGAAAGAAAGAGCAGTTCCTAGGGAAGAGTGTAGAAACAATGAGGACTGTTCTTCTGGAAGAATTTGTGCCATGAATCTGGAAGGGATGAAGGTATGCATTGATAAATGCTGGAACATAGCATGTGGGGAGAATGAAGAGTGTTTTGTGGATGACAAAGGTAATACAGCCTGTAAATGTAAAGAGAACTACATCAGAAATCCCATTCATTCAACTTGCGAAAAACCTTCATTACCTGAATGTGAATCAGACAGTGACTGTAAGGACAAGGAATCATGCAGTCCAGATCCTTTAGGAATTTCAAAATGTCTTGATGTTTGTTTGGGTTTCACTTGTCCAGTTAATGCAAAATGTGTCTCTGGTAATCACAAAGGCCTCTGTCAATGTACAGTTGGCTACACTGGTAACCCTAACGATCGTAATGGATGTGTACCAGCACTTAAAGATACCTGCTCACAAGATGCACAATGTATGGAAACTGAAAAATGTAAGAAAGGGAGGAATGGAGCAATGTCATGCCGTCTTGCTTGTGAGGATGTGAGATGTGGAGCAGGTGCAATTTGTGTGGCAAACAACCATGTTGGCCAGTGTCAATGTCCACCAGGCCCTTACCTTGGAGACCCAGCAACCACAGGATGCAAGCAGGTCCATTGTGTTTTTAATACCGATTGTCCCCACCATCAATTATGTGATAGGCTATCCAATCGATGTTTTGATGTTTGCGAAAACTATAAATGTGGGGACAATGCTGTATGTATTGGTGAAGCACACAGAGCTGTATGTCAGTGCCCTCCAGGATTCAAACCTAAACCTGTTCCTGAAATCGAATGTGAGCCTATGGATATTTGTGAAGTGAATCCATGCCATCCTTCAGCAATATGTGAACCAGCACCATCAGTTGGATATAGGTGCAAATGTCCGCCAAATACTGTTGGAGATCCTATTTCTGGGGGTTGTATAACTGAAGGCAGCTGTCCTAATGGTGATAATGATTGCCCTGAATCTTCAGTTTGTCAAAATGGACGTTGTGTTGATCCCTGCGAACAGGCTTGTGGTACTAATGCAATATGTACTGTTGTCAACAAAAAGCCTGTTTGCTCTTGTCCACCTAAGTTTCAACCAGCCTCAACTGGAGCACGTTCTCCATGTGTTAGAACAGCCTCACAGTGTGTGACTGACTCAGACTGCTTCGGTGACATATGTTTAAATAATGAATGTAGAGGTAATTTTGAATAGTTATTCTAAATATATTTATATCCTTTGTGTTGCAAATTTTTAACATTGGTCAATTAATTTTACAGCAATTTGCCGATCTTCAAAGGATTGTTCTGTGGGTGAGAGGTGTATTCAAAACAAATGCCAAATGCCATGTGTGTCTCATAGCCAATGCTTGGAGGCACAAGCATGTGTTAATGGGATGTGCATGATAGGGTGCAGGAGCAATAAAGACTGCTCTTATGAAAAAGCATGTATCAATAATAAGTGCCAAGGTAATGAAATGAAAAAAATCTTCAATTGTTATAGCTTTATCAATGAAAATCGATAATTTATAAGTTAATCTTGTATTTTGTTTAGACCCTTGTGGAACTGAAGGGGCATGTGGTGATAATGCCTTATGTAATGTTGAAAATCATGTCACAATTTGTCATTGCCCTGTTGGATTCATCGGAAACCCTGGTCAAGGATGTATTCGCAAACTTGGAAATTGCTTTAGTTCAGAGGACTGCCTGAAGGGACAAATTTGTATCAATGGTGACTGCCAAGCACAATGTTCTGCAAATCATCAATGTGCTACAGGAGAACGATGCAGCGATGGTATATGTGTGAAGATATGTTTTGCTGCTAGCAATTGTTTACCAGGGCAGTTATGTATTAATGCTGTCTGTAAACCTGGATGCACTTCAGACTCTGATTGTTCCAACAACCAATTCTGTCTTAACAACAGATGCAAGTATGTTTAAGAGGAAGAGATACTTTTCCTATTTTAAAACTTTAACTTTAAAATACATAGAGTCACATATTAATTTATTTTATTTTGTTTTTAGATGTAGCTCTGGTTATGTTTTTGAAGGTAACACTTGCCAAGATTTAGATGAATGTTTGGAAAATCCATGTCATCCTACAGCAAAATGTGACAATACACCTGGTTCATTTAAATGCACATGTGAAAATGGCCGTGTCGGTGATCCATATAGTGAACCTGGATGCATTACTCCAGATCATTGTCTTCATGATAATAATTGCCATGAATCTCTTATCTGCCATGAAGGAAAATGTACTGACCCTTGTCGTTTGACAAAGGAAGGCCCTTGTGGTCCTAAAGCTCTTTGCCAAGTACATGGTCATTCACTCAGTTGTTCTTGTCCACAAGGATTTTTAGGGGATCCTCATGACCCGAGTATTGGCTGTTTCAAAGTAGAATGTATATCATCTGAAGACTGTCCACTGGACAAGTTCTGTGATAGTCAAGCCTTCAAATGCATGAGTATGTTTCTTTAAATTACTGTTGTGTTTTTCCCAGAAATTCCAAAAAAAATTAATTTGTATGTCTTTTTGCATGATTAGATCCTTGTGATTTGACAAACTGTGGCCCTGGAGCATGTAAATCTGAAAACCACAAAGGTCTTTGTGAGTGCTTTGCCGGTTTTACTTTGGTAGAAAATAAATGTATTGATGAAGATGAATGTTTCAGAAAACCTTGTCATCCTACAGCAGTGTAAGTTGAAATGTGATCCATCCTTTTAATATGCTGTGGTTCCTATTTTTTTACATTCCAATATTCATTTTTATATGCAATTTTGATCGAATTTATCCTTGTTTCAGATGTATAAATACAGTAGGAAGCTACTCCTGTGCATGTGAAAGTGGTCTCATTGGAGATGCTGTACATGGAGGTTGTCGTAAGCCGGGTGAATGTACCAAGAACTCAGATTGCCCTTTAACAGCAGCATGTATTGAAAAAACTTGCCGTGACCCCTGTCTTACTGCCGATGTCTGTGGACAAAAAGCAATTTGTAAAACTTCTAATCACATGCCTGTTTGTTCATGCCCTGTTCGCACCACTGGTGATCCAAAGGTAAAATTTAATATAGTACAAACACGAATTTTTTTTAACAATAGTACATAGTATATAAATTACTTATGTATTTTTTAATCTATTTATATTAAACTAATAAAATGAACTTAAAATTAGTGAAACTTTTATCTATTAATATATCCAACATAATGTTATTGCCTTCTTATTGTGTTTTTTTTTTAAATATTTTAGTTTATATCTTTGATGCGGGGCCATAAGGGCTTAAGTCAATTTTTGAGCATTTGGAGATAATGTTGTATTATAGCACCAAATCAGAGCTACCAGTTGGTAATAAGGTCTTTATGCTTCAGATAGACTTACTACTATATTGTTTTATAAAAATGTCAATTACAAAAATATAAATAATTAGATTTTACATAATGTTTAGAGCTTTGTTTTTGCTCTTCTGAAAAGTTCATATTTTCGACTTAAGCTCTTATGACCGCCCATCAAAGATATATTGTAGAAATATTTAATTATTATATTACTAGTTGCTATGGAAATCTAGTGATTCTGACAGAACAGGTTTTGAACTTATTTTAACAGATTGCTTTATCCTTACATATCTATTCATAGATATGTAAGTTATTTATGATATGCATGTTATTGCCTTTAATTTAAATGATTTAACTAAAAATGTTTGGGGTTTATAGCTCTAATCAAACTATTACACGTTATGATTGTTTTACAATCTTAATGAAATATCAAGTATTTTTAGTTTGTATTAAACCTTGATTATGATGTGAATGTGGATGTACTGCTCCAGATCATTGTCTTCATGATCATAATCACAATGAATACCATGAAAATAGAGTCATTTACCTTCAAGTTAATATGAAACTCAAGTATGAAATAAAAACTATGATAGAAGTAATTGATCTCAGGAAAGTCCAAATAATTCTTGTGAATTTCAGTTTTCATTGTAAACAAGCTTATTTTGTATAAGATTAGAATATCAGAAATGGAAAGACGCATCACAAAGCCTCCATAGATTCGTCATTTATCACATTACTTCATATGGAACAGAACATAGATAGCCAATCTACTTAAAACAGGCTAATGATTGCTTACTAAATTAAAGTGCTTTGAAGTTAATTTTCTCTTGAAAATTATAAAATATAATTTTTAACACCTCCTTGCAAGGCATTAGCACCTCCTAGACTCATATAGAATTAAGACGTCTGGATTTTCTGGCTTACTGTGTGTTAGTGATTCATTTTAATAAATCTGATTATTTATTTGCTTAGTTTCTTCTTGCAAAAACAGTCAATTATGTTATAAAATTTTAATATGTTCAGTGCTTAAAAAATAATTTGGTTAACAAAATCTATAAAAATAGAAAAAAAAACTTGCGTGTATAGTTAATAATAACTATCATTTATTTTTCTAGGTTAAGTGCAGCCAATTAGAGTGCAGTGAACATACAGATTGTGCTGAAACATTAGCATGTTTCTCTGGTCACTGTGTTGACCCATGTAAAATAGACAATGTTTGTGGAATTAATACCGAGTGCATAGCGGCCAATCATGATGCTCTTTGCTCCTGTAGACCAGGAACAACTGGAGACCCTCATTTAGGCTGTGTTCAACTACAGTATTGTAGTATGAATTCCCAATGTCAGGCAGGAACGACTTGTCATAATGGCATCTGCTTATGTATGTATACCAATATTAATTTGTATCTTAAATTTGGACTAAATATCGCTGCATTGATTTGATAGAGGCACAAATATAAAAAAAAAGTTTTTATTTTATTTATAATTTAAGGTATTCTGAAGATAATACTGTAAACTGTACTTTCTCTACAGGGGTCACACTACAGACTGCACCAACGATACAGGGTTGTATATGGTACAATTTATGGAATAGGTCAAATACAAAATTTAAAAATTTTTTTTTTATTATATGTGCCAATATTGAAGGAAAGCATCGATATATTTGAACCAGGAATACTATGTATATATTCATTTTTTTTTCAGCTGTTTGCAGTAGTTCAAGAGAATGTATTAGTGATCAGTTGTGCATCTCAAATGTCTGCCAGCCAACTTGCCATTCCAATTCCACTTGTCCCGATTTCCAATATTGCCAAAACAACATATGCCTTCGAGAACTGAAATGTGAGAGAGATAGTGAATGTGAAGATCATCAGAGGTGTATAACAAATAGTATTGGTCAGGTTAGTCATATTTCTTTTCGGTCACCTTAAGTTAAAATATATTCTAATTAAGTTTTAGATTATTCATTGCTTCATAATATTTCAGGCCATTTGTGAAAACGTTTGTGAAAGCAGTGTGTTATGTGGAAGAAATGCTGAATGCTCAGCCAAAAATCATCTACCCATTTGTAATTGTAAACCTGGATATCATGGTAACCCACAGATTGGATGCCACCAGATAGAATGTAGATCAAATCTTGATTGTTCGGATGACAAAATGTGTGAGGATTTTATGTGCAAAATATCATGCCTTGTTAAAAATCCTTGCGGACAGAATGCCCTTTGCTCAGCAGAAAGTCACAAGCAGGTTGGAAAAACTAAATATTTTCATTAAGAAATTATAAATATTTAGAAAATTAAAAATACATTTTTAATCCATATTTTTGTTTTGTTAGGTTTGTTATTGCCAACCTGGCTATTCAGGAAATGCTTACCAAGGATGTTCTATTGTTGATTATTGTGAGTCAAGTCCATGTGGACCTGGTGCTAGCTGTGCTAATTCACGTGGTTCTTATAAATGCCTATGCCCAATCGGAACTGTTGGTGATCCTTATAAAGAGGGTTGTTCTACTCCTGTGGAATGTACAGTTAATGAGGATTGTCCAAGTGCAGCCATTTGTGTGGTCTCTAATGGTCATCCTAAATGTAGGGGTTAGTATCTTATTATATAACTCTGATTTATTATCCATTGAGTACAATAATATATCATTAATGATTTTTTTTTAACTAAAAATATATTTTTAGATGTTTGTGAAACAACTAAATGTGGACCAAATGCAGAATGTATTTCGAAGACACACGATGCTGTATGTTCTTGTAACTCCGATTACGAAGGAAATCCCAAAGATCTGATTGTTGGTTGCCGCCCTAAACCAATTCAATGTGATTCCAACAATGACTGTCCCTATAATACTAGATGTCATGGAAACCTGTGTAGAAGTAAGTAACTTTCTATTTATTTATAATTTATTGAAAATTAAATAATGATACTTATTATTTTATAAAGTATTAAAAGTATATTTATCTTGTTAAATAGCAGGTGTGAATGGAAATATATATATGCATGTGGTACAGATATCTGTATGGTAATAATAAGGAATTGGTTTTTCAGGTTCTTGTCGATCTCATTCTGAATGCAGTCTCGAGGAACAGTGCTTGCTTGGCCATTGTACCAACCCTTGTTTGGATAGCAGTGCCTGTGGACTAAATGCACAATGTGACATCATAGATCACCAAAAGCACTGCTCCTGTCCAGCTGGCTTCACTGGCAATGAGCTTATTGAATGTGTTAGAGGTAACTTTATATATTGTTTCAAATGTATTACATTTCTTACTTATTTAACAAAAAAACTATTTAATATTTATTTTATTCTGTAGTCCCTGTTTCGTGCCATGCGAAAGAAGACTGCACAAAAGACAGCTCTTGTGTAAATAATGTTTGCAGACAGAACTGTGCAGCTGACAATGACTGTGCTCTTAATGAAAAATGCTTGAAAGGAAATTGCATTTGTAAGTTAAAATTAATAATTATAACTGATTTGACAGATTTATATCAGATTTACAGAAGCATAACTCAAACAAACCTATTCGATATTCTGTTTCAGTAACATGCCGTGTGGACAACGACTGTTTCCTGGGTCATATATGCCTTCATAACATGTGCATATTTGGCTGTCATTCAGATGACGATTGCAGTGCCTCAGAGTCATGTAGGGATAACAAGTGCTTGAACCCTTGTCTTGAAACATCATGTGGTCCCAATGCTGCCTGTTCCGTAGCTAACCAAAGAGCTGTTTGTTCATGCCGTGCAGGTTTCGTCCCGAACCCATCACCAAACATAGCTTGTGTACGTGCTCCTTCTCCTCCTTGTAAAGAAAACAGAGATTGTTCATCTGGAACTGTTTGTATGTCAGGTAAACTATGCTTAAGTTATATTTTATTCAATAAGTAATTATTAAAACAGCTATCTAAAAAAATTAATTTATCACAGGAGTATGTCACCCAGTTTGTGGATCAGATTCTGGCTGTCTTGCTAATGAAAAGTGTGATCTTAAAACTAGAGTATGCAAAGCGATTTGTAGAAAAGACGATGACTGTCGATCTGGAGAGCTTTGCCAAGACTTCATTTGTACAGTTGGTTGTCGAAGTGATTTTGACTGTTCTGAAGATAAAGCATGTGTTAATTCTAAATGCATAGGTACTTACTTGTTAAAAAATTACCCTCATGTTCCTCCTGATACTTTAACTTAATAAAACAAAACTCTTTTACAGATTTATGTGACTCGCCAACTGCTTGTGGAACCAATGCTGACTGTTCCATTAAAAACCACCAAAAGGTATGCAAATGCTCTTCAGATCTCATTGGTGACCCTGAGATCAGTTGCAAGCATCCTGCATTATTATGTGCATCAAATAAAGACTGTCCTCAGAACAGTATTTGCTATGGAGATAAATGCACTAAGAAATGCAGCTTGTAAGTTACTTTTTGGAAATTTATTGTGTCTTAATATATTGATTGGAGATCTAAGTACAATTTATGTTTCTGATTTTTAGTGACAGCCATTGTTTGTCAGATGAAAGGTGCTTGGATGGTATATGTAAAACAGTCTGTAATAGTGATACGAAATGCAGAAAAGGTGAAATTTGTGAAAACAGAGTTTGTGAGTTAGGATGTAGGAGTGATATTGTTTGTCCGAAAAACCAGGCTTGCATAAATAAACAATGTCGAGGTAAGCCAAGCAAAATACATTTAGTATAAATATTATCAATATATGTAAGTTAAGTGTCCCAATAAGTCGATCCTACAATGCTGGTCTTCAGTTATATTGTGAGCATGTGGATCAGGGAGGGTTTTATAAAAAAAGAACAAAGAGTATATGTTGTACTAATGGAGGATCTAAGCAAACAGACCCAAACGAACTATGGTCTGAAGAAGTGCTCCCATCAACTGTGTTCTTATATTGAAAATTATATTTACAAAGTATTTAGGTTACAAATAAACATTTTAATTGCAAATCAAATAATAAAACCAATTTTCCACAATGGTATCATCAGATGTGGTGTCTTTGAAAAATATAATTTAAAATTTGACTTTTGCATGCAATAAATTTTACTTTGGTTGTCTGTATACCTTCGTCAGATTTTCTCCCAAAATTATTAATATAAAAAACTTCCCTCTTCTTATCTCTAATGTTTCATTAAATCAGTTTAGTGCAAAAGATTTCATAAATGAAGGACAATGACAGAAGAATATCTTTTCAAAATATTATCTAAGGCTGCTTAACAATGCTCTAAATATATAGTTAACACTAATTTTTGTTGTTATTTTTCTGACCACATTTCAGACTATCTCTTTATTCTTTTAAAAAATAAATTTTTTGTACTCGGTTGTACTGTACCTAAGGTAGACAAAAAGTAAAATTGTTTATTTAATTCATGTTTTGAATTACTAAAAACAAAATATTTGTTAAAAAAAATATGTTTTATGAATATTTTATAATTTTGTAATTTGTAGTAATATTTTTGTTAATTTATAGTAAATTTGTTGGTATTTTATTTAGATCCATGTGAGGCTGCAACAACTTGTGGTTCATGTGCTGAGTGCATTGTAGTAAATCATGGTGTGCAGTGCAGTTGCCCCCAGAGTTATATTGGTAATCCCCTGGTAGGATGTACCAAGCCCCCTACAAGATGTAATGGTTCTTGTGCATGTGATAAAGTCACTGGCTATTGTCTTAACAGTTGCTTGGTAAACAAGGATTGTCCTTGTGGTCAAGTCTGTTTGAAAGGTTTTTGTTCTACCACCTGTTCAGCAACCAATCCTTGTCAAAGTGTAAGCTTTTATAATTTGTTATTTATATTATCTTAATTTTTAATATTAATCTGTTTTTTAGTGATATGTTTTTGTTTTCAATTATTGATATTTTATAGGGTCAGATTTGCATAGATGGGGCATGCACAAGTGGATGCTTCAAAGATAATGATTGTCCAAATGATCAATCCTGCACAGAAAATGTGTGTCGCAATCCTTGTGATATTGAGCATAGCCCCTGTGGTATCAACGCAGAATGCAGGGTTTCAGACCATAGGGCTGTATGCCTTTGTCCTGCAGGAACGAGAGGTGATCCAACACGCTCCTGCAAGCCTTTCTCTTGCTTAAAGGATGAAGATTGTGAAGGAGGTATCAAGCTGTTGATGGATAATATTTAAGATTCAAATACCAACAATTCAAATATCTATAATTCTAAAATTTTTGTTATTATTTTGACAGGTAAATCATGTGGTCATGATAATATTTGCAGAAATCCTTGCTTACAAGGAAGACCATGTGGACTAAATGCCCAATGCAAAGCTGAAAATCGCAGAGCACTTTGCTCATGTCCTCCAGGTTTTCATGGTAATCCTCTAGTAGTTTGCAAACCAGGTGAGTTCTTACCTCATTACCATGTTATTATTAATATGTATACACTTTGATTTACTAATGGTATTGTTTCTTTTTTAAAAAAGTTGTCAAAACAAATTTTCAGCGATTAAATACTTTTTTAGGTACAGGTGATACATGCAGCCGAAACCCATGTGGACAAAACACTCGTTGCAAAGATGTACCAGTTGGATATGAATGCAGTTGTGCACCTGGCTGCTCTGGGGATCCTTACAGGGGTTGTGTTTGTCAAGACAGGAGAGTTGATGACCGTTGTTCAAATATAAAATGTGGAATGAATGCCATTTGTAAACCATCTGGAAATACTTATCAGTGCGTGTGTCCTCCTGAATATCCACTTGGGGACCCAAAGAATAGATGTTAGTAAATCATTATACTTCCATTTATTCTTTTTTGTTTCTTGAATTGTTTTTTTAAACATTAAATTTTAATGAAACTCTAAATAAATTTACGGAATTTCCGTGCACACAATAACAATACAATGATTTTTCTTGTCTTCTTTACTGTTGGGCAGTTACTACATGTGTACTGCTATTCATGTGTAAAACATTTTTAATTAAAAAAAAAAAACTATATTATATTTCTGGGTTTCTACATTCTGTTGTGAATTTAGGGAGGGTAAATAGTCTTTGTAACAAAAGACAAAAACATCCTTAAATGGATGCCAACTGCTGACTGACTCTAGACATAGGAAAGCCTCCTATCCATGTCAGAGAAGCAGTGTTGCCATCTACTGTTTTCTTTATTATAATATTTACAAATTAAATAATAATACCAATTTTCTACAACACATTCTAGGTACTGTATGTTATTTGATAACTAAAAATATAATATAGATTTTATTTTAAACATCATAAAGTAGCCAAAATGCAAAGTCATTTAGTACTGTATTTGCTAATTTTAATATTGGTGTTTAAAGAAGGTTTGTGCTGCCTAAATTAATTTAATTAGGTTGATTCCCTATTGATTAGGCACTTTATTTCTTTGGGAGCACTAAATCCATTTGAGACTCTAATCCTTTGTTATACCCATTTGCTGTGAAACAGGTCAGAATAGTACCTCACCTGAAAATATTTAGCATGATCATTGATTACTCAATAATAATAATAGATATAAAAAGCTAATAAAAGAAGTATTTAATATAATTTCAGAACTAGGATGGCATAGGTAACATGTAATGTTAGTAATCTGCAATTGTGTTAAATAATATAAAAAGCTAAATTTGTTTTGATTTAGTTTAATCTAATAATAAAGGAATGGAACAGATTATGTGATTCAGATCAAGATGCCATTAGAGAGTTTGGTATCTCGTAGGAGCGATTCATTTAAAAAAAATAATTAATTTCTCTCGGCAGTTATGTATATTTCTTCTTTTACAGCTTAATTTTTTTTTTTTTTTTTTTTTTTTTTTTTTTTATCATTTTCCTCTATATCTTCGATTTTTTTTTTTTATTGATATTTATTAATGTACAGTTTTATTGTGTTTCTTTTTTCTATAAATTCTTGTAGGTATTAAGCAAGGTGACTGCAGAACACAAGGCTGTGGTGTTAATGCTGAATGTACTGAAATTAAATTAGATGAATTTGAGTGTAAGTGCCCTCCGGGTACAAAAGGAAAACCAAATGTTCACTGCAAACCAGGTTAGTGAAAACTTTTAATTAATTATTCAAACACAAATCGCCCTCTTTCATTGTCTTATTATCAAAATTCAATATTTGTATTTAAAAATACAGTAATTCTATACTACAAGACTGAACCACAAATGCCTCTCAAATCTACACAAAATGATCTCATTCTCAATGTGAATAGTGCATGTAATTAAACGGAATAGTGTAAAGCATGCTTTATCTTTAATGTACAGTGTAATTATTATACTTGGTTGGGGAAATGTCCTTATGATTGGAACTGTACATAGTGTAAATTTAAATTATTTTGGGTTTCTTTTTTTTTTTTTTTATTTATTTATTTTTTGTGAGATGTTCAAAAACAGTATTCCAATCTGACTTTTTGCTGACTTTAGTTAGCAATTTAAACAGTATTCATACCAATGACACTAATAACTTTTCATTAAGTAGAATTTTTTTCCAAGTGATAAATTTTAGAGTCTATTTAGTATTATTAAGATTAACCTACAAAATATAAAATTATTACAATTTAATTGAATAAAATTATTTATATTTTTTAATTATTTATATGTTTAGGTTTAGTTAACGAGAAGGCAGATTGGGAACTGTGAAAGCGATCAGTCTCACAATGTAGTTAATAAATTTTCTTAATTTTGGCAATGGGATTAGCTTCTCTATGTTTAGTTAATAATTTAATGTCTGTGGTTGTTAGTCTCACTATTTTTCATTTTTTTATTTTTCAGTTATTATTGTTGTTTTCAATCTTCTCTTCTTTAATGATATTTACAATTGTATCATTGATTTATTTATGTTTCAATTAGAGCATGATTGAAATCCTTTCACAGTTCCTCTCTTAAGCAGTACTTTCTAAATGTTTTTGTTTTGTAATTCATAAATTAATATATCTGTAGTTATTCCTTTTAATAATATATTTAAAAAATATGTATATTTATATTTAAATGGCTGAAATGATCCTATTTCATGCAATTTTTTTTATACTCAAAGTAATAATAAAATTTTATTTGTCATAATAGTGCCTTCTTAGAAAATTAATCATATTGATTTAATTCCCCTTGCTATTATTTCTATAAGTAACTTGGTGGAGTTAGTTGCAAGGTGTGTCATGCTTTATGTAGTGCCATGTTCATTGTTATCTATTTTAACAGTTAACTTTGTTATTTAGTTTAAAAAAAAGTTCAATTTAAGTTAAACATTTTAGTTTGATCTTATTTTTTAAATTCTTGTGGTTTTTGTAATGATGTTAAATGAATCCTCATTAACCAAACCTAAAATTTTTATATCAATCAATTCTAAAATTTTTAATATTTATATTGATTTTATAATAGCATTGTTTTAAAAGATTCATTTCATTTAATAAATACTGTAGGATTGAAAAAATTCCACTAAGGTCATGTATAGAAATTAAGTAAGGATGGCTATGATTCCTGAACAAAGAAAATAAGCAAAAATACAGAAACTGCTGCTTTAGTCATTAATCTGCTTTCTCTCATATTATTACTGGATTTGTGGTACTGATTGGAGCTGACTGTGGCTCGGTAGAGTGCGAGAGTCACGAGGACTGCCCTGCTGAGAAGGCTTGCATCAATCAGGAGTGTATAGAAGTTTGCAGCCTACGGGAGTCTTGCGGGTTGAACGCTCTTTGCCAGCCTGTACTTCATCATGCGCGCTGCTCTTGCCCTCAATGCCACTCTGGGGACCCTCAAGTAGCCTGTACCCCAGACCCCAAATGCCAAGCCACAACCCCTGTACCTCTCGAATTGAAATGTAAAACTAATAGTCAGTGTCCCAGTAGCCTGTCCTGCTACAGGGGGGAGTGCCGTGACCCTTGTCTTATGTCTGGCCCAACTTGCGATCCAATCAAAAAATGTCAAGTAAGAAATCACAGGGCCGAATGTGTATGTAAATATGGTTTCTCCCTAAGTGCTTCTGGTGAACTTAGTTGTGCTCCACAGCAGACCCAATGTAAGGAAGATAGAGAGTGTCCTTCTAATGAAGCTTGCATACATTCCCATTGCCAGAGCCCATGTACTCTGAGCCATTGCTCTGATAATAGAGCTTGCTTAGTTTCAAACCATCGACCAGTTTGTGTATGTATGAAAAATTGCCATGCTGAAATTTCAATTTGCTTAAAAAATGCAGGGTGCCCTCCAAACCTTGCTTGTCGTAGCTATCAATGTGTTGACCCATGTTTAAATGCGACCTGCCCGCAAGACGCCCCTTGCTTTGTTGAAGATCACAAAGCTGTCTGCAAGTTTTGTCCCCAAGGATATACTGCTGATCATAAATACGGATGTCTTAAAGGTAAACTTATTGATTGTCATGATTACTCCTTCATTCTAATGTTACTAATGTTTTATTTTCATTTAAAAACCTAGAATTTCATACATTTGTGCTAATGAACGTGCATAATTATAAGCATTATAAGCTTCCCATGTATTCATTTTCTATACTCAAGCAAAAGAATTTAAGTTTTTCTATTTAAATTATTTCTACTCAGTTAAAATAATTTAGTAATTCTAAGATCCTTTCCTAAAGATAGCTAATAGCTAACTTAAAGTAAGGTATCATTCTCAATAATAAATTTTCAATTCAAAAATTAGAAATTTTTCAGTCTGTTTTGAGGAATAAACAGTATAAGCATAAATAAAAATAAACAAATCCTCCCCACCTAGCCATGTCTGGCACAAATAAAGCTTAGATCAGTTCTATCATAAGCTATATATGGTTGGAGAATACACCAGAAACCTACTTTTCGACCTTCCTCCAACCTGCTAATTTATCTCCTGATTGTCTGTTATTTTAAGCTTCTTAGGGTGAGTTAACTCTTTAAGTGGGTCAGTGAGGTTTCAGTTCTCTGCTCCAAATAAGCCATTTGACTTTGTGCCATGATATAGTTGAGAAACCTAAGCCAGGATTTGAACCTGGTTTATTCAACATCAAAGTTAACACGGTATCCACTAGTATACCTTGCTCCTGACTAGAAATATTCAGAGAAATATAGTAAATTACCCAAATAAATTACTTAGTCAAAAATTAATTAAATTTTTTTAGATGCTAATTTTATATTATTCATAATATTTCATTCTGCCTGTCAAAAAAAATCATTTTAGAAATAATAATAATAAACTGAATTTTAAAGGTTATTCGAGTATATTTTTATATGATAACAAATATCATCACTCAGTCTAATATTTGATGAATATAGACCTAACCATTGTGTCTATATTCACAAGTCTCCTTTTATAACTTAATTTAAAAAATATATTGGGAAAGAATCTTGCTACTTATTTTTACCCTTCAAATGTTTAGTTGCACCTTCATAAACTTATCGTAATATATTTTGATATATTAGAAAAAAAGGAGTAATTTGGAGTCAATATATCTATTATTTATTATTGTAGTTTCATATACTAATATTTATGTTTATTAATGTTTCTACTAACAAATAGCATTGTAATTACAGACTTTGGTTGTATGATACACAGTAGTATTCCAGTGTTCATATTGTTTGCTTTAGTAAAAATTAAAATAACAGACGATTGTAACATAACTTTCTTTCGAAATTAGATATATGTCAATTAAAGTATAATTACGGAATAAAAAAGTTCTGTTAAAAAAAATTGTTCTTTCATGTTTGAAATAAAACTGAACTTCTAAATTAAATTAAATATTTTTATTTCAAAAATTTGTTAAAATAAATTAAATAACAAAAAATAAATTCTAAATGTTAGACACATATTTTGTATGAAGGGAGGAGATAGAAAAGTGGTTCTGTTCCAATCAGAACCATCCTTTTATTACATATTTATGTTCCTGTTATTTTAATATTTTATTTATTTATACTTTACTCCCAGTATTTGTAGTATTTAATTCATCTATTGGAGAACAGAACGACCAAAATTAAATACTCTTAACTTTATTGATCATTTAAATTTTATTTTAAAGTCACAAAAATAAATTTAAAACATATAACCATTACTAAATTTCATTGTTTACAGTTGCAAATTTACCATTCTAATCCAAAATATTTCATATTATTTTGAAGTTTATATCATGGATTGTATATTCTAAGGTGTAATTTTGAAACAGTATGGAAAATGAAGAATTAATAGTTTTAATTGGTTAAAAAATCTCTATTTTATCATGTAACAATACTCATGTTTGTTTTTATCGATCTTGAATCTTTTTAGAATACACATTTTAAAAGAACATAAAACATAACTATTTTATTTTTTAAAATTATAAATTTAATGATTTTAGTGATTAATCTCTAATTTATTTGCAAATGTAAATATGTTTATTATTCAAGCATGACAGCAATTAAAAATGATATTTATGATACTGTAAATACTTTGGTAATGGAAATCAACTTTAAAATTCATATAGCTTTTAATAAATATTAGAAATAAAAATGTATATAAATGCCATATTATATATTCACAGCAAATGTCAGCTGTACAGCGGATATTAACTGCACAGACACACAAACCTGCGTGAAAGGAGAATGCACCAATCCATGCACAACCGACAACATATGCGGTCTCAATGCGGTTTGCTCAGTACAAGCACACAACATTATATGTAATTGTAAAATAGGTTATGAAGGTGATCCTAACATAAACTGCTACACCTTGGCAAAACCAACAAAAACTATTCCAACCTTAATCCCCCCAACAGAGTCAACTGCTCACATACCTACTAAGAAAATTGAACAAACTGACATAACAATATTACCTGTTACAACCCAGTACCCGCAGGAGCAAACTTATACTATAGAACCCACTGAAAGCATAACCACTCCTTTAACAAAACCAGAACCTGAAGGAGAACATGCAAAAAGTAGCCCACATACTTTTTCAACTATCCCCTATGAAAAATATACAACTATTAGTTCAACAAAACTTTATCCTGTTACAAAAAAACCAGGCATTACAGAAGGAATAACAGAAACGAAAATTAAAACAACACAAATAACACATTCCACTATTTATACACCAACTGTAGCATCTACGGAAACTGTAACCTATCAATCAGTAATGTACCCTTCCAACACTGAAGGGATTTCAAAACAAACACAGCCAGTCACATATAAATCAATACCTACTACTGAAGATGGTAGTGTCTCCACTGAAGCAACAACATTACTTCCAACTATGTATCCAGAAACAGTCACATATAAATCGCCACCTACTACTGAAACTTCTGAATCAGTTACTTACCCATTAAGAACAGAAGGAGTTTCAGAAGAAACACAAAAAATACCAACTCCTACTACTGCTTATCCTACAATGGGCACATACAAATCACCATCTACTACTGAAGAAGGTAGTGTCTCAACTGAAGCAACAACATTGCTTCCAACTATGTATCCGGGAACTGTCACATACAAATCACCACCTTCTATCGAGGAAGGTAGTGTCTCCACTGAACCAACAACATTGCTTCCAACTAAATATCCGGGAACTGTCACATACAAATCACCGTCTACTGAAATATCTGAAGAAACACAAAAAGTAACTCCTACAACTCCTTATCCTACAATGGGCACATACAAATCACCACCTACTACTGAAGAAGGTAGT